>NC_087373.1:36834206-37139192 GCF_031761385.1 Necator americanus | reverse complement strand
TTCCTTATCCTTGTTGTTAATCAATCGATATTCTGGACAACATACATATGTGCACATCTACCATTTCCTGTCCTGTCTACGAGACCAGAATCTTCCTCTACACAGTTTTTTTTTCTAAACTAAGGACTGGAGACCTTCTGTAACAAGGATCCCGTGTTATCCCCTTCAATTTGGATTCGGAATCATCCAAGGAAAACGTCGTGAAAGCAGCGATAGCACATGTTAACATATACGAGGACGGATCCACTTGAGCGGGCTCTGTTTTGATTGCGGACGTTTTTTTCTTTATCCTGGAAATTCGTCTCTATGTCTTTTCCATAGATTCAACTCTGAGATTCTTTCGAGTCTAGAACTTTCTTTTATAAACTTTTCATAACTTTTCTTTTTATCTGAATGAACATTTTTTTCCTTCTGCAATTTCCTTTTGCAAAATGAGATTCTTTCTCTTCTTTCTCGTTTTCGTTGAGAAAAATCCATTTTTTCCTGTTCGAAAATTTTAAGAATTTTCTTCTGCTGACCTTTCTTACGATATTTCAGAGTTTGTGGATCTAGTACGTCCACGACTCAATCATAAATCATTGCAGAGCATGGAGAAAAACTTTGGATCGCTCGACTTGTCATATTTTACTGATTTTTCACACTTCATCTCTAATTTCCCTGTGATCAATTCGAAATTTTATCGATCGCAATCGAAAAATGTGGATTTTCTCATTTTATTTGAATATTCGAGTATTCGCGCCGTAGAATTCACGAATAGGCAAATATTTTCGACGATGCAAATCTCGTGAACTTTTTTAGGATCAAACCATTGAAATGAGTGATTTTGACGAACTTGAAATTGAAATGACTGACGATGCCGACAGCGATGAGGAAGCTATGGGTGAAAAATGGTAAGCTGCTGCTTTTTTTTCTCGTTATGCAGTTTTTCTCAACATTTCCATCACGAAACAATCCGTTTGTGGATCTTAACTAGTAAGGATTTGAATTTGAGCCGGATTTGGATCTTCGCTACATCCTAATAAAAATTGCTTGACGTCTCTTGTACTTCAGAGAAAATTTTGTTAATGTACTGGATCTTGCTGATGGAATTAAGCGGTGTTCTATGGGAAAAGGGAGCTTCCTGGAGTTTGCTGACGAGCTCGAATAGAACAGCATTTTGATAGATTATTGCTTCATTTTCCTCCACACGCGGTCCTTACGAATACAGTACATATTTTTGTTCAAGAACGTCCCTAATGGCACAGTTTTTGTTGATCTATATGAAATCAGCGGCGACAAATTTCGTTGTAGTAGATCAGTGGGGCGCTTTTTTTTAAAGGAGTTTTCTAAAACTCAGCAGATTTTCCCTGATTTGTTTTTTTCTCACCAATTAATATTTTTGTAGGAACTTTACTGTAATATGCATCCTGTACGAGCATTAGAAACCAGTCGTTAACTATCATCAACGTTTCACATTACTAGAAAAAAAGAAATAACATTTTTTTCAATCATTTCAAATTTTTTTTCATTTTTTCCGAACATAATAAATTCAAACACTTCCGTGTCCTAAAATTTTCCCACTTTTTTCATTTTCTATCTTAGTATGTTTAGATTTTTTTGAACCTTAGTCTAACCTAGGATAGTATGGGACCTGATAGGATAGCGGAGGGTCGGCGGAGTCAACTACTATTTAAGCCGATGGTGAAGTAAGTCGTGATCTTAGTCTAACCTAGGATAGCATGGGACCTGATAGGATAGAGGAGGGTCGACGGAGTCAACCACTATTTAAGCCGATGGTGAAGTAAGTCGTGATCTTAGTCTAACCTAGGATAGCATGGGACCTGATAGGATAGAGGAAGGTCGACGGAGTCAACCACTATTTAAGCCGATGGTGAAGTAAGTCGTGATCTTAGTCTAACCTAGGATAGCATGGGACCTGATAGGATAGAGGAGGGTCGACGGAGTCAACCACTATTTAAGCCGATGGTGAAGTAAGTCGTGATCTTAGTCTAACCTAGGATAGCATGGGACCTGATAGGATAGAGGAAGGTCGACGGAGTCAACCACTATTTAAGCCGATGGTGAAGTAAGTCAGGGAAAAAGTGAAACGTCAGGCAAAAAAGGCTCCACCTTAGAACCCCGTACATAAGCACACTGATAGAAAATCTATATGATTAGATCATTCATTGAACTTCATTCACATATGCATGCAATAGGATGGATAATCGGAAATCCTACAAAAGAATCCCTTAAATACAATAAAAACCTCCACTGTGCACCTAAGAGGACAATCACAACGGCTATCAATTACTGTATTAATTTATGGAATTTTATTTCCAAAAAAAAAATGTTGGCGGGAAAAATGACTGATTCCGTTTCCTGCTTCTTTTTAGAGTTCTCGTCCGAATCGGCAAAAAAATTTCGATTGGTCGGTAACTAAATCGATAGAAATAAAATAATAATTTTATTAAAAATGATGAATTACCAGGAAAGCTCATAGTCCACATCCTAAAAAATTTTTCCATGTTGGATAAATGAACTCTGGCGAGGAACGTACCCAATCGGAAAGATTATGTATTGTCCCGAAATTTTTCCGTGGAAAAACGCATCAGGTGATTGAAAATACGTTTCGATTCGTTCTAGCGTTGGAAATGTAATCCTGCAACAAACAACAGTAGGTCCCGCAGCGAAGTGTCGTTGCGTCGAGTTTGCGTCAGAAAAATAAGCAAATAATGCAGGATAGCTTGGAAAAATAGATTGGTAAAAGGTGTCACCGATGGTTCGGTTCCTATCGTAGTATTTATCATCGCAAAGACGGATATATTTGATGAGAGCTCTGATCCCATATACATACATACATAGTTATCGGTCAGTCATAATGATCACGAATGGGACCCGGATATATGCGGCACTGATCTTCTTGCGTTGCGATGTGGAAAAATACCTAAATGGTCGGTCAGTCATAATGATCACGAATGGGACCCGGATATATGCGGCACTGATCTTCTTGCGTTGCGATGTGGAAAAATACCTAAATGGTCGGTCAGTCATAATGATCACGAATGGGACCCGGATATAATCGGCACTGATCTTCTTGCGTTGCGATGTGGAAAAATATTTGAAGGATCAAAAAGTGAAAGACTTTTTCTATAAGATCCCTTGTTAGACATTATCGCAATCCGCTAGTGAAGGATTCGTAAGAAAATGCAGTAAACGCCTGCGCATTTCACGCAAAAATAAATAACATATAAATAATAATATAATAATATATATACTCTAATTATTATGTATAATAATTGAAGTGTAGCACATATTTTAATTTTGCCTCAGAAAATAATAAAGCTCCCGCTTAGCTCAATTATTCATTTGGTATTCTTAAAATTCCAATTCAAAGTTTAAAAAAACTAAATTAAAATTTAATTTTTTAAAATTTGTTGCTAATTTATTAATATCCCAGTTCATCCGGTTTTGTTCATCTTTCGGATCAGACGTTGTTCTGTGCGTTTTCATTTCGTCTACGGTTTAACTTGTGCCCATTCATGTAGTTTTCAATTTTCTCACGGATGAAGACAAATTTCTAGTGGACTCAAGGTCATTCACTAAGGTTCATGCAACTAAGATTTGGAGATTTTTAGGATTTGGTGGGGACGAACCGCTTAAACAATTAATATATCATAGCAAAACCGCTTAAGAAGCACCCTCCGAGTGTGCAAAGAAAAACTTAGATAAGAAAATTAAATTTGAATTAAACTAGAAAATTTAATCAAAATTAGAAAAAAATTGCAAAAAAAAATTAGTCGTCACCTGCCGCTTGTGCTTCTGTTGTTCTTCGATTTGCTCGAATTCGAACCAGAAATAGTTCCATTTTAAAAAATTTAAAAGTGCTTTATTTCACTATTTTATTCTTTTTAGATATTTTTACTTTACAGTTTAAAAGTGCTTTTAATTTACTAGGTAGATTTCTGCGCAACCACGAATGTATTATATTTGCATCACGTTCTGCTCCGTTAAGCCAAACGCGATTTGTTTGTTTGTTTATTTATTCTACCGATTGTAGAGAGCGCGCTCATTGTTCTCAGAACTCAGCGAAATGAAATCAAGTAAACAAGAACCACGTAAATAATGTTCCATACATGGGTAAACAACTAAAATGTCAATAAATCCAAACAATAGTACCCATAAGATCCACCAAATATGCGCCAGATCCTTCAAAATTCCTTCCGAGACAGAATTTTGAAGAAGAAGCTTCAAGTTCGAGTTCAAGACGAGGCAGATTATTACTAACGGAATGAAAAAAACCCAGCAAATAATTTTCATTTCCACTCTTTCAGGAGAAAAAGTAAAATCGGTATAAAAATCGCGTGAAATTTCTGCAAAAATTATCCTAGTCGGGTGGAAATTGCTTGAAGAAATCCTTGAAATTATCCTTGGGACCTAACAAACGAGAATTGATCTTAGTGAAAGTGAAAAGTTGTTACTGACGCGAAACAAAATCATACGGGTGGGTTGACGCATATTCTGTGTAAAAATAGCCTCAAAATAAAAAAAAACCCTTATGGAACACTCTTTTATGATGTCATATAGTTCCTCTACGGAAAAGCTTAGTCTCAGATACAGCAATCTACATATTCCTGGATCACGACATTATTCTGAGACATTTATCATCCATAAGAGATATTTTCAGCTACTTTTTTTCAAAAATAAATTCTGAACAATAAAAAAATAATAATAAAAATAATTCAAAAATAAAATAACTCCAAAAATAACTTTTTCTGGAAAAATTTCTAAAAAAATATACCATTCTATCAGCTGTATGCTCATGTTACATAGTTTCTTTACGTAAAATTCAAGTTCCAGAAACAGTATTCTACTTTTATTCAGATCACAGGACTAAATTCTAAAGTAGTTGATATTTTTATAATTTTATAGAAATTCACATATGCATTTAGTTTCTCTCCAGAAGACCCTTTTTTTTTCTCCAATAGATTAATTTTTTTCTGCTTTTTCTAGTTCTTTTACGTAAATTTCAAGTTCCCGATACAGTATTCTATTTCCAGATCACGATGTTATCCTGAAGAACTTGGCATTTTCTCCGTTTCTTCTGTAAATTTTCACACACATTCAGTTTTTCTCCTCGAAGGATTAAGCTTTTTTAAAAAATCTTCGCTAATTAGAGGAAATTTTTGAGCACATCCTCTTTTTATTAGCTGCGTGCTAGTATGCTATCCTTTCTTCCTAGTAAATTCCGAGTTTCAATTACAGTATCCTACTTCTAGATCAGGAAATTACTCCGAAAATACTTGATATTTTCCTTCTCTTTCACGAATTTTCACTCGCATCCAGTTTCTCTCCTCAAAAAAAAAATCAGATTTTTCAAGAGGAAATTTTTGAACATGTTCCTTTCTCAGTTTTCCTCCTCAAATAAAAAAACCTAATTTTTTAGGAAGGAAATTTTTGAGCTCATTCCCTTCGATTAGCTCCGGGATTAGCGGAAAAGCTGCGCGGTTTTCTCTAATTAGGAGGGTCAAGGGTCAGGATCTTCTTACCGTATGTCGGATGATGTTGTTGACTTGTTGACGACTACGCACATGTTTTAAGGCGAAGACGTCACCCAGCCTTAGCCCAGCACACTAATAGCACTTGACCTTAGCGCTCGTTAGCGCTGCTCTACATTAACTACGTATTCATGGAAATTTCTCTAGTGTTTTGCTGAATCTACTGATTGTTTTATGCAAATCTAACTGGATTTTCCATGTTTTCCTCCGGTGATAATCCAGAATTCTGGATATGATGTAATTGAACGACCCGGTTATGCTCCCCTATTCGTCTTTATCCATCCTCCATAAGGGGTTTCCTCCTCCTCCGTCCATGGATATTAACTGCCGGCAGAGATAATTGCTTAGTATCAGGATGATTCGTTGAGTAATTGATGTGGTGGTTGTGTGGATCCAATACGTCCAACCGGTTAATTAAGTGGTTTAAGCAGCGTACAGATCTAGCTGAAAGATAAAGCAAAGTTGACATTGAAAGCTCGATCATATTCGAAACATTCGAATATTTGACAAGGTGAAATGTGCCTAAACACTTTTTCTTTGACTTAGTTCCACTGACAATAAATTCGGTTCCAATTTTTTAGAAGTGTTCGTGTTTCCTTTTCCATTCTTCTTTTTTGGTCCATCATTGGTGTATGTGAGTAAATAAATAAATAAATAGTCAAGTAAATAAATAAATAAATAAATAAGTTGAACGTTCGATCATGCTCGTACATTTGCAAATTTGACAAGGTGAAATGTGCCTAAACACTTTTTCTTTGACTTAATTCCACTGACAATAGATTCGATTCGAGAATAAAATTGATTTACTTTTCGAAAAAAAAAGTAAATGGACAAGTAAATAAATAGGTTGAATGTTCGGTCATACTCGAAACATTCGAGTACTTGAAAAAGTGAAACGTCTCAACTTTCCACTGACAATAGATCTGGTTCCGATTTTTTCACATGGGTTCGTGTTTTCTTTCTCTTTCTTCTTTTCTGGTGCACCATTGGTGTATGTTAATAAATAAATAAATAAATAAATAGATAAATAAACGAATGAGTTGAACGTTCGATCATACTCGAAACATTCGAATATTTGAAAAGGTGAAAACGCTGAACCATTCCTTTGAGTCGATTCCTCGATTTTCGATAAAATTGCCTTCGATTTTCTTAAAAATGTTCTTAATCATACTAAATGTTTTTTTTTCTTTTTCTTCCTTTTTTTCGGTGCAGCATTGGTGTATTTGAATAAATAAACAAATAAATAGATAAATAAATAAATTAAATGTTCGATCATTCGATTACCACCACCACTCGAAACATTCGAATTCAACTTTTCGAATACTTGACATGGCAAAATGTCCAAACTCTTTTGAATATTCGAATATTTCTCTGCTCGTATTTCTTCTAAGTCATTGTCCCTACGCGTATACATTTTCAAGGGCCGTTTATATTTTCTATACCTTCTCATTTGGATTCGATGTGGTTTTTAAGAAGATAATCCAGACTTCTCAAACTTTTGAATATTCGAATATTTCGAATTTGAGCGTCCAATGTCAGCGCTGAGCTTTTATCTTTCAGCTAGATCACTACGCTGACATTGAATACTCGATCATAGTCGAAACATTCGAGTATCTCAGACCACTCAGACCACGAAATGTCCGAACTTTTTCCGAACATTCGAACATTGTTGCTCTGTTCGTATTTTTCAGTCATTGTCGTCAAAACGTACAAATTTTCAACGGCCCTTTATAATTTAAATGTTTTGTTCATTAGAATTAGGTGCGAATTCTTTTTTTTCTGGAAAGATACTGTAAACATTATTCCAAACAACACCAAACATTATGTAAACAAATGATGATCGAAAAAAGTCTTTATCTAACGGTTATGGTATCTGCTTATATAATCAAACATTGAAAATAAATAGCGAGTCATAGTTGAGAGCAATTCGAAAAAAAATTGAATGTGGAACCTAATCATTTCCTGGCGAAATATTTTATTCTACACAAATTTTCCTTGTGAAATTCTTACGAAAAAGAAATCGAGCAGATCTCAGAGGAATAAAGGAAAAAGGTCGTTTTTCGGATTTTTTTTCCACGTAACATCTCTTGAAAAGACTTAACTTTTATTTTCTTCTTTTATCTTTTTCTTTTTTTTGTAGTTTTAACTCAGCTAGCTAAGTCACCTAGCTAGGAGCATTTCCTATTCTTCCTTGATTTTTCTATAAATAGCATTAAAATATCCTTGCTAAGTGAAGTTAAATTCTGTTTTATTTAATATTATTTTTGTTTACCTATTACTTTTGTTTACTCTTTTGCATATACTGAACAGTTTGTAGTGTATCTTTTAACAATTTATTGTCAAATCTCATCGAAATATGTAGATTTGTGCTTTTGAGAATTATTTCCCCCACTGCAGAATGAAAAATAAAATTTGGGCTCGAAATTGATTGTAAACAAGAAGAAAAAACATTATACTGTGTGATTTTTGATCGTGCAAAGCAGTAAATGCTTCTTTTACTCGTACGATGAAATCCAGGCGCAGCCGGGAGAATTTTCTTAGAAACTTGAACTCGTGGAAAGTTTATGAAATATGAATCCACCTATCTTTTTTCTTCTTTACTCTCAAAGTCAACTGAACAAATATTCGTATAGTTGTTTTTTATTGTTTCGCTGAGCGTGTGCTGCAGAAATTCATATTCGTATAGCTGCCGGTTTCAAGCGAAAAACTTCGTTTATGATAAAAATTTCAAATTCAATGTACTTTTACGAAATGATGTACGATTTTCTTTTATGGCTGTAGTTGTAGTTTTAGGAGAAATTAAAAATCATATGGTTTTTTTTTTAATTCTGAATTTTCACAAATCGAAAAATTATCCCGGATTAGTTTGTCTGCAAAATGGTCATATTTCCATATTTAATTGCTTTACATGGTCCACTAGGTATGATTTTTTTTCTCTTTTATTTTTTTCTTGGATAAAATAGTTAAGTTTTCTTCTTTGTTTTCTGTTTTTTTTTTGAAATATTAAACTAAGGAAATGCTTAAATTAGTCGTAAAAGTTAACTTCCATCGGTAGACCAGTTTCGAATTCAGATGTGAGTCATAAATCCTTTTCTTTCTTTAAAGGAAGGGGTAGCTTTCCAGAATTTTGCCCACCTGGTCGACTAAGTTAAGTTAGTTAGTTAGTTCAGTTAACCAGATAGGTTCTTCTAACATTTTTTGGTTGAAAAAGTCGTCAAAAAGTGTATGAATTGAATAATGTTCTCTAGCATGGAAGGCACCACCATAAGATGATGATTCTATCCTAGAAAGATCCTAGAAAAATTCGAAGAGAAATGTCGAAAGGTGCTGATGATGCGGTATTGGAGTTAAGGTCGTAAAACCGTGGATCTTGATCCGTGGATATCCTACAAAAGAATCCCTCAAATGCAATAGAAACCTCCACTGTTTGGTCTAGAGGATTCTCATCATTTCTACTGAAGTAATAACTGTTCTGTTCCAATTTCTGTTCTGTTTTGTTCAAGAGAAAAAAATCGAATAATCCGCTCCTGAGATTAAGAGAAATCCTCCTTCGGGGAATTTTTCCGAACAAGGTACAGAGCTGGAGAGAGAAAGGGTGAAAATTGGAACTTTAATCAAATAATTAATAATTATTAAATTCTAATCCATGTAATTTAATTTAAAACTTTCATTTTTATTTTTTCTTTCTCAATTCCCCTTGTAGACTACCAGAACCAAATGAGATTTGAGATCAAATTGAGGTAGTACATAGCTGCTCTCATTTCGATAAAATTTAATTAAAAACTAAATAAATAATTTAAATAAAAACTAAAAATAACTAATAATAACTAAGTGACAATTCATTTAAATTGTTATGTTAAATGTTTTTTTTTCTTTCTCAATTCCCCCTGTAGACTACCAGAACCAAATGAGATTTGAGATCAAATTGAGGTAGCACATACATAGCACTGCTTTCAGTTCGATAAAATTTGACATGAGTTATCGATGAGGCGATTCGTCATGCTCATCGAATGCATGTGACGCCTTCGGATGATTGATGATGTATCCGTCGCTAATTCCATCGATATCCATGCAACAATCGCGCACGCGCGTCAAGCTCACAACGCTTTAAATCACCTATAAATTTGTGGCAGTTGTCCATAATCCGGAATCCTACAAAAGAATCCCTTGAATGCAACTGAAAACCTCCACTGTTTGGTCTAGATGGAGGACAACCACAACGGCTATCAATTACTGTATTAATTTATGGAATTTTATTTCCAAAAAAAAAAATGTTGACGGGAAAAATGACTGATTCCGTTTCCTGCTTCTTTTTAGAGTTTTCCACTGAATCCCAGTTTTTCCCCAGTTGGTCGGTCCCTTTCCAACCATCATTTTGTGTGTCTTTCGAATGTTTGAATGTGTCGTGTTTGACCGCAATTAATTCAAGAGCATAAATCACTTAGTGCGGGCGCGGCGACCATCACCGAGAGCAGCTTACTGTATCCGATATGAACATGTGTACGATGTATGTAGTACGTATAATGAAGTGCTCCATCCATGTGCACTTCATCCTCACTACTATACAACTCGTCCGTCAAATTTGACTAATCTTGCTCTCGTGTAGCCACGAATAGCGAACAAAAGCAAAAGCGTGTGCTCAATTCTTGATGGGACTCACGATGTAAAGTGCAATCATGTGCGTTCAAAGAGAAGAACATGGTCATTCAAAGAAAAGTGCACTTTGAGGAGTGCTCACGCACAGAGTTCGTCCAATTAACCACTGCTTATTCGGCGTCGGTACTTATGTTTACTTGAATGGCCGCGACACGCGTTGTAGCCAAAGTTCTTTGGATGCGAACCGCCGTCGTCGTACACACGTCGACACTTATTTTCTCCTAAACGACCGTAATTCACATCCGATTTTGACGAAACAAAAAGAGGAAACCTAGCTGACCAAAGACTGTTAGAGTCGGTACTTATGTTTACACGGATGACCGCGATACGTATTGAAATCATAGTTGTTTGGAATCGAACAGATCAGTGCTTTAGCCTTCATTGCTTAGGTTTTACGAATTTCTCTTTGATTTGAAGAAAATGAAAGATAGAAACAGAATGTGTCACGCGAAGAACGTCCGCCAGCGCTGCGGACGCGTCGCGGTCGCGCAGACGAACATAATTGGCGGCGACTATGTCGACCGCCTAACCGGGCAATTTTTCAATGTGTGATGCCTGAATAGTAATAGAATCTTTAGACTACTACTTACCATTATAAAAAAAAAATTCTTATGTCCATTTGAATAGGCTAGGATAATCCAAGAACGGAAATCTTTAGGAGTTTACCGTGTTTCCTAATGTTTGCCCCGGACATTCTGGACAATGGTTTTTCGAGCAGTCGAAGTCCACAAAGAAATAACATGATTTTCCAAAATTCTCCTATTTTTGTGAGCCCACTTTTTTTTTGATTTTCGACAAAATTCCCTTGTCGTTCCGGAACAATTAGTTTTTTGGGGAATTTTTTAAGGTTCGGCTGGAAGTTTTGTGATTAACATGCAACTTCTGCCCTAAAATCCCTCTCCGACGGATTATTGCGTTGGAATCGGTCGGTGATCCCTGATAGTGGTCAAAATTAATCCTTAAAGATATCATGGAAAAGCAAATGAGCCGCTGATTTCAGGTATATTTCCGGAATTTATTTTTAATAAATCTAGGATCTAGGATTTTAATAAATCTAGGATCTAGGAGGGTTTTAGCAATTGTTGAGTCTAGTCGTCGCTAGCTCCAAGAAAATTCCTCGATTTTTCCATTTGTGTCGTGAAATCGAGAAAATGTCCGACTTTATCTCGTCCGTTTACTTCTTTTACCTCACCGTTTGTCCATATGTCTGTCATTATTTTCGGCACAACCACCGGAGTGATTTATTGACCGGATCGTGCCAGGACTAACATTGAACATCCGCTGCGTGCGTGGAGGACACATGAATTCAACACGCGATTTGTTGAACATATGGTCGGTAGCGATAGTTGGAGCCGGCAGCGGTTGCGCTGTCGGAATCATCCCCCCCCACCTCCACCCCAGCGCCGAATTTAAATTCGCGCTTGATTGCTCATGAGATGTGTTGTCGGCTATTGTTTCTCGTCGGACAGGTGCACATGTAGCGGCGGTTGGTTCCCCCACCTTCTGGAAGCGCACAAAGGATATTGGTAGGTACCGCTTCCCGTTGACTGCGGTGTCAAGTCAACAAGGTGTAAATAACTGCGGAATTATTTAGGTGACTATAAACGGGGTCTTCGATTGATGCTCAGGTTACGGTAGAACTCTAGAAAATGTTGAAAATTCGTTTATTTCCGAACATAATTTGTGAAAATAGCAAATTTCTATGAATTTTGAAACTAGAAACCGATGGAGAAGTGAAAGTGCATGGATGGACCTATCTTTAAACTCACTTTCTGAGGATTTGTGAATAATTACGTGAAGAAATAAAACGAGAAAAAAGATAAATGGATCTAATTCTTTGTTATTGTAAAGAGCATAGGCTGGAAACCCTGGATAAGTCCTTTAATATGCAGGTGTTTCAACGTTTAAGTGGCTAGGCTGGAAGGAAATGTTACCACTGTTAAGGAAAAGGGTAATATTTCCTTTGTGAAATCTTCCGAAGGGGAATTTTTTTTGACTCATTCAACATGGGAAAATACATTACAAAAGCAGCTATTGAGGTTAATTTTACCTATCCGCTCTTGTTTTTTTTTCTGGAGTTATTCTATAAGTAAGTAATTCTATAAGTAATTATTTATGATTCTTTTAGACAAATGGACAAATGAAAAAAATCATGCCTTGAGGGAAAAAAACGAGGAATTTTCAAAATTTAATTTTTCTGTAGATAATAAGTCGATCACGCGTTTAACAAAAAATTCGAATTTCAAATTTCTCGATTAAAATTCTCTTTCGTATCACATTTTTTGGATTTTTCTTCTCCCTCCTTCGTTGCCTCAAACTATTCCCCGTCTATTTTAAGGGATAATCGAAAAAATAGCCAATGCCCCGTATATTTACGTAATAAGACGAATTTAGAAAAGAAGAACTTTGAAATAAACTCTAAAATTTAAATTAAACTTTTTAATTTTTAGAATTCAAAGCATGATCCACACCCCAAAGGCAGATAGGACACGGTGGGTCCAGCACGGCCGAGATTATGCCCTAACCATTGGTTGATCCACTCGTCAACGCGTAAGAAGACCCTTAATCCTGAACAACGTTTTGCGGTCGTTGATTTTAAATCTCAAGGCAATTATTGGGTTACGGTAATTGAAGGTGGTCCGACGAGTTATGCGAAATTCCTGGATTTGTTCTTGTTGTTTGAAAAACGAGGACGAGGATCAACCGATAGATCATCAATAGCCGTCAGGAATGGCAGCTATCAATTCGGCGGACATTCCCTTCGTCTTCGCCTCAACTCTACCATTTGTCTCGTTCTCTGCGTCTGCGTCTCTCGATTTAATCCACTATTTCGCGGATGATTAGTCCACTATTTACATGGATATATGTAGCTGGTCACGGAAATAGCTAATGCGCGATTTTCTCCTCGTCGTATGCTCGGTGGCCCTTTTGTTTCGAAGCACACGCTTGCGTGCGTACGTATGTTGTACGTTCACTGCGTCTCTGCGATATACATGCTATTTTTGCGCATTCATTCCCTAAATCCTCGTCCGTTCTCTTTACGACCGCGTTGTGTCCATGGCAATTTAGACTCTTCATCATTTCGCGGCCATGGTCATAAACCACGGGATTATGTGTTTAGATTTTGTTGCTTCAACTTAAACGGGTCTGTCCCCTGGATTTTTGTGGTTGTTTTCTTCTTTCTTCTTGGTTTTCTTTTCTTTCTATTGAGCTGAATTGATGCGGGAATTTTTCTGGATTTTCTAGAAGGGAAAAATCTGAGAAAAAACTCCAACAGTCGTTTCACGTCAACCACACATATGTATAGGCAGAGCTGTTTCGAAAAAAAAAAGCTGAAATCGATTTTCTCGAAGAATCGAGACAAATTTTATCATATAAATTTTTTTACATGTATTTAATAGTATTTTTCCTACTATTTACAGTAGATTATAATTATTTGCTTAAGTTTACATAGTTAATGTGGATTTCTTGAAAAAATCGATAATTATGTTTATAGTTGTTGTTCTCGTTGTCGTTGTTATTATATATTAATTCATTTTCCGAGTTAGGACAAGAATTGCTGGTTGATTTTCCTGTGAAACCTAAAAATTTAAAATATAAAAAATGTGAAACTAAAAATGTAGAGTTTGAATTTTGAAATTTTAAAATTCAAGAAATGTAAAATTAATTTGAAATGCTTGAAAAAATTCTAATGCCCTCATGAAATTTCTAATTTTTGCTCTTCAATTTTTGTTATATGTTATATCGTTGTTATTTGTTGTTACGTTTCTATTTATAATAAGTCTTTTTGAAAAATAAATACAAATAAATAAATAAATAGAGATATTTCTACAAAATTGCTCATTGATCGAGTATTATGTTACCAGCACCGGCAAATTCATTGATTAGGATGAGATCAAAAATGTTCTCAGCTCTCTGGAGCTGAGATGATTCTTGAAGTGAATTCATCCTGAATATTTCTTAATATTTAACTAATTTTTAGATTCGAAACGACGTCAAAAGTCGTTTTGAATCTAAGAATCGTGAATGCTCAAAAAAAAACCCCTGAGGGGATATATTCTCTGACGAATTCAAGTCGCAAAAGCGTCAAATTTACTGCACGAAAATCGTATTTTCGTTTGCACTCTTTTCAAAAATTGTCATTCTCGTTCCCGCAAAATCAGGGAATATGTCCATGAAAAACGCTCGCCTCGCTTTGTACTCTATCGATTCCAGCCTGATTTCACAAACATTGTTTCCGGGGAAACTCGTCCAGCCGGAATAGCTTCGAGTTGCCGTTGTTGCTGTTGTTGTTGAATTTAATGCGATTCGTCGCATATCTGAACATCTGGCGAGTGCAGACTTTCACATTCCACTGACATTGGTTCATCCATACTCTTCCGACGGACGTTTTTTCCTCCGAGTTCAAACTCATTTTATTTTTATGAATTTTCAAGATTTCTTGGATGTAGCGAGTTTAAAGGAAATTTAAATTTTGTTCCTGACACTAATTTTCTACTCGAAAAAATTAACGCTAATTTAAATTTTCTTGTTCCATCCATCTTCGATTTTTTTCGAGTTCAAATTTGTAAAAATTTAATTTAAATTAACCCGAACTCCTGTCACATACAAGAAATTAAAATTGATTTCTTGGATGTGACGGGTTTTCCTAGAAGTAACAGGTTCGAGAGAAATTTAAATTTTATTTTATAGTAGTCCGTCACGTAAAAAAATTCACTTAAATTTCCGATTTTTTGATTCCATCTCATCCATTTTCGATTTCTTTTAACGTTCAAACTCTGATTACAAAATTTTTGGATGCAGCGGACGTAAGAAAATTTGAATTCTATTTTACGGTAGTCTGTGACTCGGAAAAAATTCCCTTAAATATGGAAATACTGGACTAAATTGTCTAAGTTTTCAGCATAACCCTCCTCTCCTCATTGCTACCATCCGGATCGTGCCTCTATCCACTACCAGAATCGTTGTGCCGTCGTCACTCCACATCACCGTTGTCGTCGCCGGAATACGAGGAAAAACCCTCCGCTCCAACGGCTCTGACTATACTATCATCTGCCGAAGAAGTTGTGGCAAATTGTGCCGCTAGTAGCGACGTTGAGGTGGAGCACGACGACCACGACCACGAACAGCTACCACCTCCAGAGCAGGAAGAGCGCCAGGAATCGACAGTACTAGAGCCGGAACCAGTGGAAGAAATTGAGCAGGTACGTTTCTTTTGAGTCATTCATATCAGTCGATAGCTTACGCGTGGACAAATAAATGTGTCATTACGTCTACAAACGCTATTCGGCATGCTTCACATTCTTTCTATTTGGCATCGGTGTTTCGTAGTTGGGTTTGTTTTTTTTTTCGAATTATTTTACTCGTTTTTCTGTCTTTCCGCACTAATTAACAGGTTTTTCCGAGCGTAGATGATAGGAATGTGCTTTTTTAATTTAATTTTTTTTTTGCATCCTTCTACCTCCCGTTTCTTTTTTTTTGAATATTAGCTAACTCCTCCCTTGTTTCCTCGGATCCTTCTCTTGTTCTTTTTAATCCCTCCTTTCAATATGTCTGATTTTCTAAATCTTATTTCAATCCAATACTTATTTTTATTTATTTTTTAAAATATTTCTATACTTTTCATATGTGTTCGATTTCCTAAATCTTATTTCATTCCAAAAATTCTCTTTTTCTCTTTTTTCTCCCTCTTCTCTCTTTTTTAGTGGCTGTGCCCACTAAAAAAAAATTTTTGTTAAATTCTTGGCTCTACAGCCAAAAACTTGTGATTTATGGATTTGGGGGCTGACTTCAATGACATTATTCTGTTTATGGTCGGCTTAAACGCTTTCAACTCGTCCCCGGCTCCTTTTCCTCACTTTTCCTTTTTCTCCTACTTCGATGAAATTGAAACTGATCAAAGCTAAATTATTTCCAATGAATAGAACGGAATTTAATTCCTCGGATATTTTGTTTGTGAAATTTAGAGCCTAGAAATATCTAGGAAGAATTTTTTAAACTACTTTTTTGAAGACCTAATTGATTGAACTTATTGATTTTTCTTCAAATAATCAACGTGTACCCCTTGAACTCTTTTTCACTTTCTTTCCTTCCCTCTTTTTATGTATTCGTATTTTTGAAAACATTTTGCGATGATAAAATTCGTGATGACTAAATTAACTAATTGCGTCATATAGGACGAAATTTAGACTCATAAAATTTTTTTTTGTGAAATCGAGCGCTAAAAAATGTTGCTAAAGAGTTAAAATTAATCAAAATCAAAATTTAATTAAATTGTAATTAAAGTTAAATAAAAAGGTTTGTCGACAATGAGATAAAAATTTGTACTTTGTTCCATTCCAAAAACAGACAGAACTTTCCGGTAGACCTAATATTTAGAAAGAATTTTGACAAGTTTTTTTCTGGAGTCTGGATTTCTTTTTTTCTTCTTTTTCTTTTTTCCGATCCAGTGACATTATTAAATTTTTTCTTTTTTCAAAGAATAACCAAGCGGATTCTGAAAATCCTTAAAAACTCTAGAAATAAAAATCAAAAATAAAAAAATTTCTTCCTTCTATCTCTTTGCATAGAAAGTGTAAGTGTGCTCTATTCTTTTTCTATTTCTTAGTACTTTGATGCCGTACCGTTAAAGATCATTAATGAGGCGAACGCCAATAAAAGCAGCAATGATTCGTGACTGATTAATGGGACGAGTCCCAACCTGCGGTGTACACATACTCGGTTGCACGTGCACGTCTACTACATGTGTGTATGTTTATGAGTGTACGTGTGTATGTGTGTGCCGAATGCACATTTCTATCAAAATAAAACACCTGCCGGCGAAACTACACAGAATAAACGTGAAAGTACATTGCAATACGCATAAATCATCCGAGAAACCCGCTGAGGATGCGCAATGGGGTGGCGGCGGTAACCCCCGGGCATCGAGCTCAGATCGGGCTGAGCGATCGGCGGCGGCGGAGGCGGTTCGCTTCAGGAAACCACGCCGAGGAACGACGACGCCGCCGCTGATATGATCTCATCCATCGGAGAATTTGATGCGAGCCCGGGGCTGTCAGAAATGGCAACCGCTATCGAATTCAATTGGTGTGCTGCGGTGAGTTTTGGTGCTTTACGCTTTAGGAAAATGTGGAGAAATTGTTTTCGCCGCAAGAATTCACATTGACATTTCTTTAGAGCATTTTTACTTTGAATTCTGGATATCTGACGGTGGTTCTTCGTTCTTTCCCGAATGTCTCCTACTTTTTCCTATTTATCCGATTATTTCCTAAACTGAATCTTATTTCACTGCAATATTTATTTCTTTATTTTTCCCATGGAAACATCAATTTCAAAATTTTATGCAATATTTCGGCACTACGCCACAAATAGTTTCTCAGCTTTTCCTATTTTCTCCTACTTTTTTCTACTTCCCTGATTATTTCCTAAATTGAATCTTGTTTCACTGCAATATTTATTTGTCTGTTTTTTCCAAGGGAACCCTGTTTGCAAATTTTTATGCATTATTTTGGCACTATTTACGTCACAAATAGTTTCTCAATTTTTCTTATTTTCTCCTTTTTAAACTTTCAATACGGATCTATGCCTTAATAAATAAATAAATAAATCAGAACTCAACGAGAAACTGGAGAATCAGTCAGCAACTGGAGAATCATTTGTTCTTCTTTGTACTACAAAAAAATCTAAATATTTGTTTTTTATCTTTATTTTTATTTTTTTAATGTTCAGTACGGTATCCGTCATCAAATCACATGTCCATAGCTTATTTCCCTCTCCCTTTTTCCTGTTGTTAAATTTTTCTTTTTGCTTCAAATGTAACATGAAAATTCTACGAATATCCCTCAAAAACGTCAAGTTTTGCAGGAAATTCGTGTAAAAAAAATTCCCAAAAATTCCTGTCATATACACCTTTACCTTCCTGAATTTTGCTTTGACTTCTTTTTTTCTGCGATGTCATCGCATCCGCCGTCGGTGCTGCTTTGGAGAAGCCGTTACGTGCTTCACAGCGCGCTTAATCCACTTTTGCTGTTTAAAATGACTCGCACACGGATATGTCGCTGGGGATTGGATTTTTCTTGAATTTTTTGGATTACGGGGACAACGGAGTTTGCGATCTTATCGAAGAGTTGGGTTGCTTTTCTTTAGCGAATGCGAAATATGGATCCAGGATTTAAGAAGGACTTGAAGATCATTGATTCTGGAATAGAAATTATAAGCACTGAAAATGATAATTGTTTGATCAAGGTGGTAATTGATTATTATAATAATACCAAATACTAAAAATAACAAATAAAAATTCTAGAAAAAATACTAAAAATACTAAAAATACTAAAAAATACTATATACTACGCTAAAAGTTAAAATAATTGATAATCAAAATACAATAATCGGCGATGACGATTTAGCGCTCTTCCTGTTCCTTTCATATCGCCGCATCCATAGAACAAAAAAATTTCCTAGTTTTTTTCTTCTTTTTCTTCTCTCCTTTTTACTTGTTATAATTTTTTTCTACGCCTGTCAGTCAGTTCGATGTTTAGTGAAAGTGATTGGTTTAAGCCCACGTTTTTCTTTTTCTGAACCTCTTCATTTTCAAGTCATGGGAAAATCCTTGCGAAGGGAAAAGGCCCCGTGAAGAAACGTGTTCTTGGCTCTTAGCCAAATTCTATCGACTGCGACTCTTTTACGTTTTCCAGCCGAACGCAGTGTTATATGGATAAAAATACCACCATCTAATCCTTACTTCACTTTTTTTTGTTGCTTTATTGATCGGCCATTAATATCGTAGCCTTATCTATGGTAGTATCAGTACTGTACATAGTTGCTACTGTTTTGTCAGAAGTAATGGTGCTATCTTACTCCTGAAAATTCCTAAAAATTTTGTCCTGAAATGAAATTGAAAAAGAGGATGAGTTTGAATGATGATAAATAATTTTGAAAATGAAAATTGAAAAACTCGAATATCATCCAGAAATGAAACTGAAGGAGAGAATGAATTTGAATGATAACATTTTGGAAACGAAAATTGAAAAAAAATGAAGTGTTGTTCTGAAATATTGAATTTTTTTCGATATATATACTTTTTTTCGTAGCGTGCGTAGTTTTCCAGGAACCAGCAGGCCCCGGCAGGTGGCTGCACACACACACAATCAAAAGAACTAAGCACTCAACGTGTGCGGATTTTGAGTGCTTTTACGATCTTTGTGTAGTCGATCAGCTGCGCTCGTGCTAGTTGTCCTCCTGGTTCTGTTTGTGTTATGTTACGAAAGCCGAAAAGGTGTTTTTTTTCCTTTCGCAAGGTTCCGACGAGAGAATTTTCTTTGTTTTTCAACAATTTCTAGACTTAGCTGGACACTTTACGTGGAGGACTCCTCTTGTTCGCATACATATCTCCTAATAAAATAAAAAAAAATAAATTAAATAAGAACATAAATAATATAACGTAGGAGTTTTCATTTACAGGAATCACTCAACGGAGTGGTAACGGAAAAAAAACCGTTAATCTCATTTCAATCATAAACGTTGTCATCTTTGATTTTTTTCCCTTCTTGTCGCCTTTTTTTGAAAATTTTCTGTCGACAAATTGTCGCTTTTATTGGTTAAAATAAAGTTAATGTAGTTTAAAGTTAGTTAATATAGTTTAAAGTTAATAAAGTTAAAAAATTGGGAATAGTCATTGTGATCATCATCATTGCAACTTTTAAAATTCCATTCGAGCTAAATACTTATTTTATTACTATTTTTATTTTTACTTCGTTGTTTTTATTATAGTTTATTTTTATGTTCATTTTGTTGTTCTTATTATTATTTATTTTTATTTTTATTGCTACTAATGTTAATATCGTTATTATTACTATTGCAAATATTTTTACTTCTGTATCCACTATATTACTCTGTCAGATTTTTGCCACTATTATTATTTTTTCTATTATTATTATTATTATTATTATTATTATTATTATTATTATTATTATTATTATTATTATTATTATTATTATTATTATTATTATTATTATTATTATTATTATTATTATTATTATCATTATTATTATTATTATTATTATTAATTGGCCATTAATTACTACTAATTGAGCGCTTTCTACTCAGGACCACTTGTACAATATTTTGTCGAACCTTGTTTAATTTTCTCCTTTTTAAGATATGCACCGTGTTATCAACACTGTTTACCATTCCACCACAACGTTTTTACGTGTGTTCAAGCGATTAGCGAGGTTTAGCATTTTTTGGCCAGCTGCCAATGCCGTCGTACACACAAAATTGTGTACTTTTGCATCAAACCGTATTTCGTTTGAAACCAAGCCGATAAAAAATCGGAATCTGTCGAAGTGGGTTTTCCTAATAGGCGTTGAGTTTCTCTGATTTTCCACTTTCCCTAATCGATTTTATTTTATTTTTGATTTTTTTCTTGGAGATTTTGAATGCAGTTTTGTGTTCTAATGCACAATTCGATTTTAGAAATTTTAATTTAAAAGAATTTAATAATTTAAGAGAATTTTAGAGATTTTTGAATCTGTTTGAACAACTAAGAATAGGTGTCTTTTTAAGTGTTTTCAGAAAAAAAAGATTGAAAAAGGATAACTTTTTCGAGAAGATAAAAATAATAAATAAGTAAAAACGAGAAAAATGATTCTTTTAAAAAGCCTGGCTAAAAACATGTTTGTTCGAAAAGCTGTATTTCCGAAAAAAAGTCAACTTGCTGATTTATCCAAGAAAAAAGAAAGAATTTTTCCACAAGGTGTTTAATAAATAGGATCTCATGGACTTATGTTGACATAATATCTTTTAAAAAAATTGTCATTGGAGCACGAGATTAGCCATGGGACAGTTTAGTACGATTCTGCTGAGTCATCCTTGTCCATTATTGATAAGACAGTCATTTTCTGTAGGATTACTCATCGAAATTCCACCCACGATGACCGTATATGGAATTTTTTACGTTTGATGACACATTGATGGATTTGTACTTTTTATCGGATGAGACCCTAGAGATGAGATCTCCGTCAATTTTTTTTGGTTGGTACTAAAATTCACTACTAATCATTCAACGCGTTTATACTTCATCCCATCTACTGAAGTGCTCCGAACGAGAAAATCCGAGCATTTTCCCTCCCAGATGCTTCGGAATGCTTTCTTAAAGCTTGTCTTACCGGTAGAAAAATAAATATTTTTCGTTCCGGTCTAGCTGAGGCCTAGCATTGTGCAAGTACAAATTTCTTCTAATCCAGGAAGAATGAACAACGACAAAAAAATCTCTCTCGCTATGTGTGAAAAGTCTACAATAACATCGGGTTTTTTTCGTTACCGAGAACTTTTTTTCCAGTATTCCGTAGTAAAAACCAGTTCTCTTGTGGGAATACAATTACTATTTGCCATATCCATGACAATTTATGTGCAAAATATAGGTATTGATCGCATTATTTTTTGATTTCTGGCGTTAAAGTTCTACTATGACATAGAAAACGTTCTGCGTTCACAGGCCTATTTCTTCTTTCCTCTTTTTCTCCTATATTTTGCTTATGTCTTTTTTTTATAGGTCTAGGTAATGTCTCTTTTTTTCTGATTATCTTTTTTCTCTTTCTTCATCTATCTTTCCTTCATCTATTTTTTCTCCAAATCCTCCTTTATCTCGCTTTTAGGTATTTTTTTTAAAATATTTCATGACTCATTCTGTACATTTTATTCGAATTTTGATTTATTTTGTCTTCTTTTCTCTTTTTTTTTCCACAAGCACATACATAAATAAGATGAGCTCGTATGAAGAAGATTTTTTTTACCGTATACTTTTAGCTCAACTGGCCCCTAATCGCTTACGATATATATTTTTTTCTTTTTTTGCACTAATGAAAAGGTATGCCTATATATTCATCTTTTTTCTTTTTTTTTCTTCTGCACGGATGAAAAATGTATGCCTATTTGTAACCCAAGAAGCCCCGATCCTCAAGGACTAAGGACATTTTCATTAGCGTCGTAGTGCAAAGGGAAGGAGGCGTTTTTTTTTTCTTTCTCACCCACCCAATTTTGTGTTTGTGAGCTTAGCGCCGACCATATCAAGTTGCGTACGCACACACATATACGTAGGTATGCATGCAAAAGAGGCGACGGATACTAAACAAACATAAAACGGTGCGCCGTGGACGAGTTCTTAAGACGAAAAACTCGCACACACACATGCCCCAACACTTACAACAGCTAAAAACTCGCTTTTTTGATTTAGCGTTTAGTTAAAGTAACCATTTTAGAGCTGGCCAAAGGAAATGAGTTGACCTGTCTGTTGCGGCAGCCAATCTATAAGATTAGAACAGAAAAAAAGATGGTCAATCCATAAAATACTAAAACTACTAAAATACTGGCCATAGTAAGCAATCAAACTTATTTTTTAGACTTATTTATTTTTTAGATTTATTTTTTATATTATTCTACTTATTCTAGACTTATTTTCTTTAAGTTAAAGCCTTTTCCTTATTTAAATATTAACACTAATTATTATTTAGTTATTATTTAACTGTCACGTTTTTTTTTGCTGGAGAAGGGGCGGGCATCTAAGCATTTTCTACTACTACTACTACTACTACTACTACTGCCATCATTAATTGTTGCCTTGTTTTTTTATTTTCTTGAGGATTTTTTGCCCTTTTTTTAATTTTTCCTCTTTTTTAAATTTATTGTGTGTGCTTATTCACTTTACTTGATTCATTGTATTGTATTTTATTTATTATTTATAGTTATTTACTCTAAATGATTTATTATATTGTGTTTCACTTATCATATTTATTATTTTATTCATTACCTTTCTATTTTCTATCCATCTTTCTATTTTATTGAGCAATTTCTAGCTTTTTTTCAATTTTTTTCTCACCCATGCGACTGTGGCACTTTGTTGACGTTTGGCTTTTCTGCTATTTTTCGTTGTTAACCCAATTTTTTTTCAAAACACATGTCATTGAAGAAAAAACAGTATATTTATTGGAAAATGTTTCTTCTTAGCTTTTTTCCCCTACGTATATCTTTGTTTCCAAACTGCAAAATTATTCCTATATTTTGTCCGGAATATTTTTGTTTGATTTACAGTTTTATCGGTACAGATTTGTTTGGTGGCATCAGTTGTTTTCACAACAGGATCCAACAGAAAATTGTTGACAAAGCGACACCAAATATCGGCAGTGGCTTTGCTACATTACGGTTTAGCGACCCCGCACCTGAACGGTCCATTTGAACAAAATTTCAATTATTTACATCTTTTACTCACTATTTGTTGTTCTTTTTTTTGTCTACAATAATGTTAATAAAATAAAATAAAAGAATTTTCTCATAAACGTCTCTCGTAGACTCTCATCTATATGATAGAGTAGGAAAAAGGGAGAAAGGAAAAAATGGGAAAAAATAGTCTCTCCCCTCCCTACTCTTTCCCTTAGAATTCATGAAATATTTGTTTTTCAATATTTTCCCTGCTAATATATATCCATTAGTATTGTTATTATATTTTTTGTATTATGCTATTAGTATATCATCCGAACGAAAATTGGTTTTCATTCGAAGTATTCGAATTAGTATTCGACTCAGTAAAAGTTCTTCTAAAAGTCTTTTTCTTGCAGCTAGAGGAAAAGAAGAGAAAGTTGAGGATGAGAATTCCAAGGGAAATGAGCCGAGTGTTTTGGAATTTTTTTTAAAGAGTCAAATTGTGAGTCACAGAACCATTAATTAACCAATTATTTGATGATTTTCACTGATTTTTAGTTACTTAATTACTTAATTACTCTACTCTACTACTTACTTCTACTTAATTTTTACCTAGAATTTGTAACTTGTTAAATTGTAGTTGTTTATAGCTGCTAAATGTGCGAAAGCTTGTAAATCCATGCTGTGGGATTCCCCGCAATTCTTCCGGAGCCATTCTCGCCATATTTGATGTCGACTTAGTGTTTAGCCAGACAAATTTTGGCTGATAGTGCAATATTGCGTGAATTGCATGACTATCACTCGCTCATAGGAAACGCTATGGCTATATGAAAAACTCTTCGTAGTTCAATTCCATCAGACAAAATTGCTCTTCTTTCTCCTTTACTGCGCTATGAATGGTTCGCTTCATGTCCTCTTGCGGAATATTATGGAATGGGTCCCGCCGCGAAGATGTATACGGTGGCTTTGTTGGGACTATACGTGGGGGAATGAGACAAAGCACGACGATTTCGAGAATTTTTAATTTTTTAACGGATTTTTAATGGATCCCTACGGATTTTGCACGAGAAATAGAACTTATTATTTGTCACATTGTCCTTCCAACCGTAAGATGAGACTGGTGAGGTCCGGAGAGGTGCACAACACCTATAATTCCATTAAAATTAAAAAATAATAATTTGAAAAAAGGAACAGTTTTTATTTGCTGACAAGAAATAGGATTTAGCAGCAAAAGACCAGTAAAAACGTATGTAAATCAGCTCCCGGCCTTCTTCTGGAATTTTCGAAGCTTCTCCTTGAAAGGCGCCGCTCTGACCGTCGGCTTCTTTCCGTTTGCGGTCACCGCACATCGCCGACGGACCGCGTCGCGTCGGCGTCGAGACCCGAGATTATAAGGCGGCAGTCGATCATAATCCAATTGAAACGAACAGTCCGCCGCTTCAAAGCGCCAACGCCGCCGTCGCCGATGACGTCGGCGGCGCGACGACGTCGCATCGCGACAGAAGCGGCGTCCGCTTTTCAAGCTTCCAGCGCCGGAGCTATAGCATCTGGTTTTAATAGAGGAATATGCGCGTCCGCGCCCTCTACGTGTGCTTTATTGCCGTGGATTTCGTTCCCCATGATTACGTGGGTCCTGAAACGATACGAATTCTTCTCGGGGATGTCTCCTGGGTCGTGTCTTATTCCTGCTTCCTTGAATTCTCCGGCTTTCGCCCGTTTTTTTCGCGTGCACTTCGAACAGCGGTTTTTCGATGGTCGTGCAGCTGAAAACGTTGCGTTGTCAAGGGCTCAGCCCATATTTTTTTCCATCCGAGTCGTCCTTAAAACCGCAACCTGCTCCACACTCCACTCCTCCATCATCCTGCTTGCCTTAGCTGGAGAAATCTTGCAGAAATAATGAAAAATCGCAGTTTTTCTGCGATTTTTTCCCAATTTGAGAGCGTTTTTTTTCTGGATTTTCCGGCTCTGTCAGGTCTGATTGTGGGATTTGTGGTACTGTAAATTGGGATTCTATTTCTAATCCACATTCTATCTCCATTCAATTATTCATTTCTATTTATTTATTTATTTATTTATTTATTTATTTATTTATTTATTTATTTATTCTAGATGAAATCCATCTGTAAATTATTATAATTACAATTCTCGCTGTAAATTTCTTTTAAAGGAGATAAAAATTGATCTGGAGAGATTTTTTTGGGAAAAACTCTCAGCTTTCTTTTTTTGTGTGAATTTTATGCGACCAAAACTTGTAAAAACGGACATAAATGAATTCTTTTCTTGGATCCTGTAAATTCAAAATTTTCCCGCGTTCCCATTGAAGCACGTGGATTTTCCTCCTATTCGTATATGCTATTTATCGAGCATTTTATGGTTCTCGTTATATATTCTATCGACCAAGCGAACCATTTACAAGATTGCCCTTTCCGGATTTGCTCGCAGATTGTGTTAGCATTGATTTTTCTAGTTTTCTTTTCGTTTATTTTGGATACATAGTATATATTTTCTCGGAAGAAGCTGGAACAAGAGAAAAGAAGCGACCGCCGAATGCTGCATTATTCGCGTGCATATAAATAGGATTTTCTGGAACCTTCCAGAAAATTCTATACTTTTATCATTATGTTTCTGTTTTTTGTTCCTCTCCTTTACCGCGACAGGCCACGTCAAACGCTCGATGGAAGCAGTTAAAGGAAATTATAAGAAAATGATGAGAAAAAAAAAACGCAACAAAAAAAAACTTGCAAAAATTGCTCAAATTTATCGTATTCCGTCGTTGGAATTTTATGTATAGTTGGGCCATCGCCACCGGTCCGGGAAGAGTTAAGCTTTAGATTTTAAGGGTTTTTTTTCTGTTCCAAAAGAATTGACTACAGAATTCTGGAGAATTCCCGAAAAAAGTCAAAATCTTATTGTTTTTTTTTCTTCTACATGCCAGCGAATCTCTCTCACACTCCACAGTTAAACGTTACGGGATATCCTGAGAAGAATTTTCAGAATATGTACTTGTCATTTAATTGTAAAGATTTTTAAGGATCATTTCTGTAGTTTATACGTTTTTATGCTCAAATTTTGGTTTTTCTGTTTCGCTCCTGATTTTCTGTCGAGAAAGACGAGTTCATTTCAATTCACTTTCATTTGGTGAATGCCTCTAATTTGTTTATCTTTAGTTTTTATCACACATATTTTGTTATTTTTTAAACTATACTTTGATTGTATAGAAATTCTGAAGTAGAAAAATGTTTTTTCTAATAAGATGTGTGTAATGTAACAATTTTTTGGAGTAAGACATTTATAGAATTCATTCTTTAATTAAATATATGTAACGTAACAATTTTATGCAGTAAAATTTTTTTATAATAGAACTTTTTCATCCTTTCAGTTTATTTTCCCGCAGAGCATGTTTCCCGAAGAAATCCCCGATTGATCCCTCTCAGGCGTTTATTTCAAGATAGATTCAAAATTCTCGTTTTATGGACAGCCGAAGTTCTCGGTGTTGTCGTCGTAAAGTTGCTGATAAGACGTCACGCAGGAGGGGGGACGAGGAACGCTTGCTGCTCAAAACAAACTTCGATTCGATTCGATATGTGATGTCTGGACACATAAAGCGTGGTCAGCGCGATCGGCGGCGTTGATTTGTGCCCGACGCTACTGTCTGTTTGACATCGTGATGTATCTGATGCTACAGCAGCAGCCGAGCCGAACGAGCCGAACCGTCATGATACTTAATGTTTGCGATCAGCTTCGACGATTAAACGCCGCCGGCTGACCACCGGCGCTTGAACAACGAACGACATGATCGTCCTCTTTCGTTACGATTTTCTCTCATTTATTAGTATTCACTTTTATTCTCATTTATTAATATTCTTATTCGTTGTGATTTTCCTTCATTTATTATTTATTATTATTTACCTCTATTCTCATTTATTATTCTTCTTCTTATTATTTTCGTTACCGTTTTCTCTCATTTATTATTATTTGCCTTTATTCTCATTTATTCTTCTTATTATTATTATAATTTTCGTTACGATTTTCTCTCATTTATTATTATTTACCTCTATTCTCATTTATTATTATTCTTCTTCTTATTATTTTCGTTACCGTTTTCTCTCATTTATTATTATTATTATTTTTGTTTTTATTCTTATTATTTAATTACAAGAATCTCTAAGTTTGAGAGAAACTGGCAGTGATAAAATTTGTTGTCCAGAAATATTTACCATGCTACATAGAAAAGGAAAACGCACCTTTCACATCAAATTTGTGCACCAAAAAAAACGGAACTGCAGTTTTTTTCTGAAAAAAAAAGAAAACGTGCAACAGCTGGAGCAAAATAAAATAATATTAAAATTGTTTCTTTAACTTAAATTTATTATTTATTTTGAATTTATTCTTCTCATTATTTTATTATTTTATTATTTATTATATTATTATTACTCAATTATTATTTATTATTATTTATTTATTTGTTTTTCTCTCAAAATTATAAAGCCATTATTGTTATTTGCTATCCCTTAATTACTAGTAAAAATGTATAACATAAATAAATAGATACAATAGTTAGAGCCTACAACGATTTTTAATGAAATAATAAATAATATTTATATAATTAAAACTGTTACAGGCTCTCTAGACTCCTATAAAGTAATTCCTTAGTCTCAAAGTTTCTGAGCAACGGATTAGAACCATCCAGAATTTATAGTCATTGTAATAATGGCGAAATTTCTGACGAATTAAAAATTTTTCTCAACGATTTTCTTTGTTTAATGACATACGTATGTTATTCTGATGCTTAATCTAAGCGTTTAAAAGTGACGTAGCCTCTGAAGATTCTGGAATGTTTCCGGATTCGTTTTTTCAGCCCTCCCTCTCTCCTTCGATTCGTTGTCTTCGATTCGCTGTTTCGGACTGTTTCGCATGTTTCCCCTTCCGATTCCTTCGATTCGATTTTTCCCTTTGATTCGGATTCTTTCGATTATTCCCTCATTTCCTCAAATTATTCCACCATCACCTGAAGAAATACGCTCTTTTTCATCCAATCAATATATGCAGCATATTCTTATTCTGGATGCTGTTCGGAGGGCTTCGGCGTCGTAATTTTGCCGGCAAAAATGCGCCACTTATGCGCTTGGTGGTGTGTGGAGAGCCGTCGACGCATGTGTGCCATGAATTGCATTTGGTCTCGTCCTAGTGCTGCTTGGTGGTAGCTATTGTTGAAGTGGTTCTGCTATTATTGCACAATCCATGAATCCCCTGGATGATTCTCCTCTAATTTTCGGGATCTGAGAGACGCAAGGACGCATACTTTAAGAGCCTTAAGGGCCTATCACGATTTTCATTAGTTATTTCACTTTATTTTACACCAATGAATATTATCAGCAATGATTATTTTGTAGTAATAATTTTATATTTTTATGTATGTTTTACTGTATATTTTTTATTCATTTTTAGTAGTGAGCTATTTTTATTTTTAAAATTTAATTCTTACCATTACCAAAAATTATTTTTTATTGATAATTTCATATAATAGTGATTTGTTTTATTTTATTATATATTTATCTATATAACTTCATATTTTATATTTATGCTTAATAATATTGCACATCTTTATATTCAATACTCTCTATTAACAATAATTGTTTTTTTTATAGATGAATTTTGCATTTTATTTATGCTTTATATTGTTTTATATTTTATTTATTTTATATTTAATTTTATGAATTTTAACTTTTTTTATAAGTGAATTTTATTATTTCATACCTTGATGATTTATTTTATTTTTTATAATATATTCATTTATATTACTTTATATTTTACATTTATGTCTAATAATATTGTAGACTTTTATATTTAATAGTTACAATTGACAATAATTAATTTATACTAATAATTTCAATACTTTTAATAAATTAATACATAGTTAAGGGTTATTTGAGTCTTTTTGTAAATTTCAAATGACGTACAGTATCTAGCCACCGTAGCCATAGATATCATCCTGTATAAAATTTTCCTTTCTTAGATCCACAGATGCACTTTTCACGTTTCTAAACTTTTTCGAAATTTTTCTTCTATAAAAAAAAATTCGTATATCCATGGAAATTCTTTTAGTCATAGATTCATATTTCCAAGTTTATATCCATAGAACTCGTTTTACCTTTTGCCGGGAAGTTGCCGGGAAATACTCGACAAAATTTCACATTTTTGAGAAATTCCCCCTTTTCGCTTAGACGTTCTCCGTGATCCAGAAATTTTCTAGCTATGTCCCTGTCTTTTTCCATTATGGAGAAAGTAACACTTGTTCATTTTGCAGAAATTGTGCAATTTTGCAGTTTTTTTCTTCATCGAGGCACCGCTAATGCATGAGGAATGAGAATTCGCTCAAAACAGAAAAAAAACGCGAATTTATACACGCCATCTGCGGACGATGTTACAGAAATGACGTCATCGGTTTTACTTTGATGTGATACTGTAACTAATTACATCTGCTAATGTAATTAATGTATTTCTGTAATTAATTCTTGATAAGGTCACTAATTTCTTTAAACCACACTTAACCGACGAAAGTCATTAACGTTTTAGTGAGTGGAGCTGCTATTCATAGAATTTTTTTCGAATTTTTTTTCTTGGAAAATCTATTTTAAATTGAAATTAAATATCGCTAAAAAGAAAAGTGAATTTGGAAAGAAAAAATTCAAAGAAATAAGATACAGAAAAATCCGAAAAAAGGCGTTAATGTCTATCAAATCATCTTTTCCTTACTTTAGTCCTCAAAACTCACCCCTTTGTCTTCAACGAATTTGTTTGCCGCAGTGTATTGTTGCGTGAAATTTGATGTAATTGCCGTAATCACCACAATGTCTCACATCTCGTCACGAAAAATGTGATCACCGTAATTATAGCGGGTCCGGTGGTCGGACGGGCATATTGCCAGCTATTATACGTTCATTTTCGGGCGCCTCAGCGCTCTTTATCCACATTTTCCACCCACACACACACACAATCAGGAGGAGAAAAACCTCTATGGATTATCTAACTCAAGTGGTCAATCAATATATCGATTCGTGGCTTCTACGGACCTCAAACTGCCTACGAAAATCCCCAATTTTGCTTCTTTTTTCTCGTTTCTCTCCGTTATTGAGAGAATAAGCAGAAAAAAGAGAAGAAAAACGTCATCGTATAGTCCATCTCAATCAACAATCGATCAATCAATTCCCATCAAAGTATCGATATTCGTTATTTCTACGTAACTCACATTCTACATAAATCGTTCATTTTTCTCATCTTTTCTTTTTTTCTCACTTCCTTCTCTCTCTCTCTTATTGAGAACTCATTTCGTCACTTTCACGAAGAGGATTTGATTTGATTTTTGTCTAATCGATGATTTCATCGTTTCCTTCCGAATATATCGATCGATCGATCGGTAAAAGATATGACATTCTCACACGTTAATCATGAAAACTTGTTTCGATTCAATGTGACACACACGTCATGCCACAACAGGCGATCGCCGCCGATTATTTCTTTGGCTGATTTTCTTCGCGTCTAAGTGGTTTCAAGACGTTTTCAGGAGATTTTTCCAGAACTTTCGTTTTTTTTTTCTTTATTCCAGGGTGGTGTTTGAGTCATTATTTGTTCATAAGAGTGGCGTAGGCACAGGAATGGAACAATATCGTTATTACCTGCTATTTATTCAGTTATTCCCTCATAGATTCCTTTTTGTAGCAGCGTAACTTCTGTAAAAATCTGTCGTGAACAACTATGATTACTGTAATTGAAGTGTTACAGTAAGAAATGTATCACAATAGACTCACAATAGAACTTTTTTATCTTTAGAATTTTCTTCCCTTTCCATACGGGAACCATTTACGAGGTTCTGTTTCTGGTTCCGCTTATAAGGGAATTTCTTCCCATAAAGAAAAAGATGCATAACTAAGGATCGTCCACATTTTCCGGAAATGATTATTAGCTGTTTTTTTTCTCTCTTCTATGAACTGTGTACGTCCGGACAACTTCACTACAAAGGGCATTCGTTTCGTCATCCGAAAAAAAAGTGTCGTTCCACTCGGAACTGAGAACTTTTTCATCCGAAAACATTCAATTATTGTGTGAAAGCATTGTAAGATTCACGACTGTCGTATGCAGAAAAACTTCGAGTCATCACTACCGAAGTTTCTTTTCTGGATAAACGATGTAAAGTGACATTTTGTTGGATTTTAGGAACACGTTTTATTTTTTATACTTGGAGCAAATCTCCGGTGAATAACGGTGGATTAATGTTTCATGTAGTTTCTGATTTTGTTCCTCGCAACATCCATTTTTCCACTTTGGAGTTCCTTGTCTTTTACGAAAAATTCCCAAAAAAAAGGGAACAAGGAACAATTCCCTATCGTTTCATTGCGATGTGCAGAGACAGAATAATCCAGCAGAATCAGTATACATAGGTCAGCGGAAATATGTAGCATTTGACAAGATTGGGTCCCATTGGGATCCGGCTTCTGTTTCTATTCAAGGACTCTGCCTGAGTGATGAATCAGAGCGGGTGAACAGAAGTTTCGGAAATCCATCGCTATAATGATTCCTCGCCAAAATAATATAATAATTTTTCGGAAATTTCAGAAAATAGCATTGAAACTAAAATCTGTTTCAACATTTTTCCTAGCACTTCTCACATTTTTCCCCTTTGTTCGGCTGATTTGAGCGTTATTTTGGAGTTTTTTATGGAGAAAAAACGGTTTTTTTTTCGTAAATAACCTTAACATAGTACTGTAAACAACAGCAAATAAGCTTGTAAATAATAGTGCTGAGCAGCTTTAAAACATTCGCTACTTTTCTATTCAAAATGGATTTTGGAAGAATAAAATGAAGAAAAAATTATGGGCGAAATTTACTTATTTTGGGTATTCAACGAAAAAATAGTTTTGTAGGGAGAAGAACACATTCTACAGAAGTTTTGAAGAGGAAATATCGCTTCTAAGCGGGTATGGTCCAAAAAAAATCGTAGTGCACGTTTGTAATCGACAGTAACAATACAGTACTTACAAAAAAAAACCCTTTATTCACTACTTTCTCTTTCAAAACTTTCTCTACCCAAAAACTTTTTTGGACAACCAGGTTTGAAGCAGATCGCGTACTTAAGACGACCACAATTCACGTTAAGCATTGCAATATTGAATTTTGGTGATACCAATCGAAGCAGATGATTTTCTAGCTGAAAAAATTGATTGATTCATTGGTTCATTCATTCATTCATTCATTCAATCATCCATTCATTACGAAACGGAAACGAAACGACGGTGAACTGAGGTCTGTGCCTACTCGATACCTCAATACAATGAACCCCAGTCAGTTCATAAGTAGCTTTCCACGAAATATTTGGATCCGGACCGTCATCCGAACGGCGAAAATTGTCCTTGTTTAGATGAAGTCCCTGTTCCGTAGCGAAATCGCTGAACTACAAGTAAAGAGAGTAGAGTCGTTAATCTGCCGTACAGCTGGGGAAAAAAAGAGAGAGGAAAAAAAAGAGAGAAAATCCCCGTACCAGAGATTCAAAGTCCTCACGTATGTCTGTAAAGTTGTGAATGGCATACAGGGTGACATTAATCTTTGGTGGTAGAGCCCAAATCGCATCATCCTCAAATTTAGAACGCTACACAAGAAAGATTTTTTCGCCTTTAATACTTGAATATTTATTCATTAATAATAGCTCAGTTTAACTCTAGTGAGGTTTTTCTCTAGTGAGGAAACGTCGCCCGCCGACGCCTAAGCTGGTCAAAGGCTGCCTGCAGAGTTAAGAGCCGCACGGGCGACGCTGCTTGGCCGGCTCTGTGGTTTTGGTGGTTATTAACTACTCACAACAGTGCGCTCATCAACCACAAAAACCGCAGAGCCGCAAAAAATGCGCCGCCGGCGCGGCTCTTAACTCTGCGAGCAGCCGGAGCTTTCGCGACGACGGCGGATTCGTTGCAACTTACGCAATCGCACCGAATCACGAGCGCGCACTACAGTAATCCAGCTTCCGCACACGTGAACACCCAGTGTGTTGTTAAAGTGAATTTTGATTTGTTTCGAGCAAATTAACATAATGTACTGCAACGTTTAGTGAAATAATAAGGGAGGATCACGTACCCCTCCATCATAATCAAAGGGAACCACGGGCAAATCGATCAAGCCGTGAACGTCCTGCAAATTGACACGAGTTCATTTCGTGGTAGCAAAATCCTGATATATCAAAACGCACAAATGAGCTATTTCGAATCAAGCGCAGCGTTGAGGGCACGAGAAAATTCCGATCTTGTGTTCTCTGCTTCGTCGCTCGTAGATGCTGTGGGCAGACTTATGTTGACGCAAGTAACCGCGACGCGCTTGCCGTAATTCACGCAGTTACCGTAGCTTGCCCTACCTACATATCGACGCTATTGTGATGGTGTCAAAGGGATTCTTTGGTTAATGTAACGTTTTCACACAATTCATTTCGGTCTTTATACTGTATGTCCAGCCACCAAAATCAAATGATCATAATTTTAGAAGAGTTCCTTCTTATCTGAAAGTTTCGCTTTTTTAGATTTTCAGCAAACAGCCGCCTCATTTACTGTAAGCGAGGATTCCTAGATGACGTCATTTGAATTCTGTCTATAAGATTGGAATTGAATGTGAAGATAATCCTTCGCGAATCACTCATAATTAGTTTTTTTTGTGGATTGCAGTATCGTAAAGGGTATCCTTGTCGTATTTTTCTTGCGGTACCTGAGTTTCTGGAACTGTTTAGACTAACTTTGAGGGAATTTAAACTCACCTGACTGAGCACTAGCAGCAGAAGCAAGAAGCGAAACATTTTTTTTTGCAGTTTTGCTGTCTTGTTCCTTTTACACTAAATTTCTGGAGGGTTTACGCTCTGCTCGGAGTTAGATTGATACCTTATGCAGTTGCACCGTATCCAACGTCTTCTCTGTACAATAACTGTCCAACCACTGGATAAGGTTGTTGCTGATCGCAAGAATGACGTACTCATACTCAGAATGAGCTTTTATATTGCGAGTTTATCATATTTTATCACTCGTTTGTTTTGTGAGTGGGATGAATGAACTTGAAGAGACTCTGTACGTGTAGGAAATTGATGATAACAATCATGTTGTATAATAGGTGGCTTAGTCTGGCCGTATTTCGGGTTTATCGCTGGGGATAGAGTTGATCTTTACATGGTATGGTGGCCCCCAAGGCTTGCACGCCCTACCTCGCGAGTACATTTGCTTGGAGGCGCTCGCAGCTTGTGCTCTTAGAGCCCTTCACAACACACCTTTACAACATACATATAAATTGCTTCGGCACCCTTCTGTGGCTCTTGTGTTCTCGACTGCATACAGTACACCCTGAGTACTTATCCTTCATTCCAAACTACGTATATACGCAACGATATAATGTGAAAAGAGGGGACCTAACCATCCACTCACTACGGACCCGGCAAGTACAGATCCCCGGACGTGTGAACTAAGTCTGGACGCGGAAGTCTGTGCTCCACTTCGCCAGATAGGCTTAGGGGCTCCTGTCACCCCAATTCGTTGCAGCTCCTCCTCCTCCTTCTGGTTAATGTTATTGTTTGGAAGGTGCGCTGTTATTTGTAATCGATTGCAACTGCCCCTCGAGTCCATTCCAGTTACCGCTTTTTTGAAAGTTTTTGTTTTTTTTTTGCGAGTTTTGAAACACGGAACGGCTCCTTTTATAGAAGCAAAGGTGGGCGGAGCGTAAAGCGCGCGAAACAAAAGAGAGCTGTGGGATCTTGTCGCGTCCGTGGCACGCGTCCTTTAGATGTTACGAAAAAGAGTCGCGTGGAATTAACGACAGTCTGTCCGTATGTCGGTTTGTGTGCTTTTGTCTGGCACGAAAATATTTCATCCAGAGGGTCGGGTTCAAGTCCGCCTCTATACTTTTGGTCGAGAAAACGCCGATGTTGAGTTAGTGCAACGACTTGGCAGACGGCAGCAGTACGAAGACAGACTGGTATCAATGCGTCAGACTACTCATCACCCTTCAGGAAGCTGTGCGACGGATCCTGGTGGTGTCAGATCAGAGTCCTAGCGGCATGTGGAATGGAGATGAAGTGATAGGGTACCACTATGCCAGATTGTGGCGCTTCGCTCAAAAAGCAACAAGAAAGGATGAAACAGGTCCCACTACGTCGCACTGGAGCACCAGTAGCACGCAACTCAGCAGATGAGGTGAAACGGGTCCCATTACTTCAGATTGAGTCGCTTGGCTCAGAAAGCAGCATTCTGGAATGGATTCAACGAGATCGCTACGTAATGATTAATGTGCATTTTTTTTTTTGCTTTTTGAGTACAGCTAAAAAATTAGTTATTATACATTTTGTAGAAATACACATTAAGAAGGAAATAGTTCTTGTTCTGTCCATAAATTTTCCAAAAAAAAACTAAACATTTCAATTGGTTTCTTCCTTCATTCTTCCTTAAAGTAGAAGAACATCCTTGTATGCGTGAAGGATAACTACTTATTGTACTAATGACTTTGGTCTGAAAAAAATTGAATTAAATCAAATTGAGCGGTTTTTTGCTGGTAGTAATGTTCAAAATTATTTCACAAAAAAAAGGTTCCACTGCATTGACGGTACTCGGCAGAAATGTCTTCCTTCTGCTTGCCAATTTAAATTTTTTTCTCATTAATCTTTTGAGAATTTGATTGTTCGGCTTATAAAGAGTAAGAATATATTCAAGATGATTTCTTCATGTTTTCCGCTTCCAGTAAAAAAAAACTACAATATTTTCTCGGAGGATGAGTGCAAAATTACTGTACTGAGCATCGTTAATATAACGAAATTTTCATTTCAAAGATAATTTAAGCAAAAATGTGAATGAAAAATCTTTTATTCAGAATGATTTGATCCGAAAGTCCCTTCTGTGCTGCCGTTTATTTCTAGTAACATTAGCTTCGCTCAGAACGCGTCTTTTCTCGCTCGATGACTTTTTTATTGGTCGTTCCCAAGCCATTTTCCAAGCGTGATCCACACACACACACATGCACACACAGGCAGACATCACGTACAATACATATGTCATGCGAACGCATCACGTTCCAGTTTCATCGTTTTTCCTCCTCACTATCGCTCTCGCTCGAAGAATGAAGCGAAGAAGCTGACGGCCGCTTAGAAACTCCGGCCGAAAATAGAATTTGAAAAAAAAGGCCGAAACTAGAAGAAATATGTCGCTCAATCATTGATGAACAATGAATAGAATCGCTGATTCTTCTTCTTCTTCTTCTTCTGTTGAATAGTTTTCCTCGTGCTTTCTCGGAGGTTTTTTCTCCTCCTCCTCAGCAATGCACCACTCATTTTTCACTCACCATCATCAGTACAATGCTCTTCAAAGTGCACCATCATCGCTTGTGAACACTTTTTGAGAATTTCTTTCCTAACCGGACTAAAGAAATATAACTACCAGTAGAAACCAGTTTCCAGGAAGAACTTCTCTGTAATCTGTACAATTTTCTATATTTATATTTTTTTCTATCCCACTTTTCTTTACTTTCTATTCTCTATATTTATATTTTTTAGGTGTTTTTTTATTATTGTCCCTACGAGGTTTTTTCGTACCAAACTAGTAGAAAACATAGACGGAAATGTTACTAGTAGTATGGCGCCAAAATTTTAAGACGTGAATATTTAATTATTATATGATATTATTTTACTATATTGTTATATTTTTATATTCTATTTTATACTTTTCATTTCATTATTTTGTCTTATTTTTTAAATCATGTATTAAGTAAGAAGAAGGGAAAAAGAAGTAAAAAGAAGTAGAAGAAGTTTGAATTTGATCGAGTAACACCTTCCAGTAGTTTTTAGGAAGTGATTTTCTTTTTTTCTGATTAGAAACTAATTCATAAGGAATTTTATCGTTGACCTACTTCTAAACACGTCCAATTAATCAAGCTTGGATGAGCATTTACGGATTTTCTCCATCATCATCATCATCGTCATCATCAGGATTATCAAATTTTCCGCTTGTAATGTTCCGTTTTGCAGGAAAAAGCGGTTCGGACCGTTTTTTCTATGCCCGGTTCCATCCTCTCACTCATACACACACCACAACACCCAAATTCATAACTACGTACATCCGGTTTTCATCCTTTGTCCGTCCGTCCGTCCGCCGGTCCATCCGATCCGTCCTATCCGTTCGTGGATGTCAGTTGTCCATTCGAGTGAGGCGCGCGTCTCCAGATTTGTTTAAAACCACGTTGTAGTGGTGGTGGCGGCGGCGGTGGCGGTGGCGGCGGCGAGCCCTGCCCCCTACCCTCTGCTTACTCTGCTCCGTAGGCTTCTTCGCTAACGATTTCCTCTTTTCACCAACGTTTCTCCCGGCGAAGCGATAGATCACCGCCACCGCCATCGCCTCGATCGTTTCGTCGAAGGATGTTGCCACCGGAGCCAATCGTTTTCTCTTTGTGTTTCCTGACATGTGTCCACGTTTCGAGCAGCAGCAGCAGTGGAAATCCGACGTTTTCCTGCCGACACTAGCATCTTTTCGCCCTAAGATGGATGTCCAGATGTTTTTTTTTCCTTCGTCGGAATGAATGCGGTGCATTCCGCTCTCATCAATCACATCAGCTCACTACCGCTTATTTATTTATCATTATTGTTTATTAGTCTTTTTATTGGTTATTGTTATTTTATTTATTATAGTGTTTATATAACGTATGTTCGACGAGAAAGTCAATTTGAGAAATCTCTGCGATTTTCTTCTACAAACATTGATTCAGTCTTGTTTTTTTCCTTCGCTTATTTTCGATTTTTTTCAATAATCCACATGGCCACTGTATGTTTTTTTCGTTTTTTTTGTTCCCCTCATTTTTTTCGACCGCCAGCAAAATTTTCTAAAACGATCTTTTCTGTCATTTCATGTTGCGAATGGATCTGGATTTTAGTTACAACCGAAAATTCATTCGTTTTCCATTTTTTTAGACCATTCTACCATCTGAAGGTTTCAACGGTTTCTCGAATTCTTTTTTTTTCCTTCAGACACACTTTTTGCCGCTTTTTAGTTTCGTTTTTTGAGATTTTTTATGTTTTTTTTGAAAACACAATAAATGTCCAGATATTTAGGATTAGAGTTGAAAATTTCAAAGTTGGGAGGAGTAGAATGTTTGAATCGCTTGGTTATATTTACGATGCGCTACACTGCGCTGATTACTGTAGCTCGTCGTCAGACCCATTTGCTAGTATTAGGCGGTCTTTTCGGATTTCCCTGAGCAAAAAAGACGTGCTGGATGTGAATAGCTATGTAGCTGGTAAATGACTAGGATAACTCGGCCACGGACGGACCCAAAGTTGTAAAAAGTGGCTAAACTGGTTGAGATTGCGTCTAAACGGTGCCGGACATAGAATTCATCGGAAGAAAACGATGACTCCCATTGTAATCTGGATCCAGGGAATCCAAGAAATTATATGTTTCCGTGATTCTTTCTAGATATCAAATACATGGAACTTTTTTGCCTGAATGTGTTGGAATTTCAGTAGTAATTCATAGAAACATGTTGATAAAATAAATAATGATAAATAAATAAATTAATGGAATAAGCAGAGTTCTAAAATTGTAGACACCACTAAAATGGACCAGTATGAGAAAAAACTGAGATTTTTTTTCAAGGGAAAAATTTCTTTCTGGGGAAACAAATTTTTGTTGTTTGGCCATTGTGGTCTTAATCAATTACACCCATTTTATATGGCAAAAAATCTTGTATTTTTCGTTTATTCCTTTTTTCTTTAATAATTTAAGGAAAGAGCCGGAAATTTTCAATTTTCATGCCTTTATTTTTATGCTGAGAGGGTTTTTTTTTTAGCAATTATAGGTTCAAAAAAATTCAGAAGCAAAAAAGTTTACCTGGGAATTTTCCCCAGATATTTCTCCCCTTCCTTATTTCTTCCTCTTCCTTCTTTCTAAAGAAAGTTTGAGAACAGAACTTTTGTTCTCGCTCACCTCTGATTCATCGTTTTTCCGGTTTTCGAATGATTCAAAAGTTCTCCGCCGTGTTCCGCCCCTTAGGGCGGGAAACAAAACCTAGTCCCTATTCTATTCTACCCTACTCTGGGACCCTATTCTAGTCGTTTGCAACTTTCCACTCCTCTTTTACTTTTACTGTTTTACTCAAATCGAGAGTTTCTGGATTGTTTTGTTTCTTTTGATGAGGGAACAAAAAGGAGGAAAATTAGTCTTTTTGCCGTTCTTCTATTTGTCCATGTCATGGTTAATTTTGTAAACGGGTTCTGGATCGTTAAAGTTGACTCATTGTGATTCCATGATGTCTCCTCATCTCACATTTACGTCTATACTCTTTTTTCTATTTTTGTGTTTATATTATTGCATTATTTTATTATATTATAATATACATTACCTAAATATTACATTATTATGTATATTTCATCAACATACTAAACATTGTACTATACTATATTTTTTAATCGTTTTTTAAAATTTTATTTATTTGTTATATATTTATTTATTTTATTTCATTGTTATTCATAACTCTTATTTTATTATTACATACTGAATATTAAAGGATAAAGGATAAAATTTCTGGCGTCAATCGATCCATACTGAATATTATGCTAAATATTATATTATCTCTTACCTCTTATTTTTTCTCTTATCTTTTATCTCAATTTATTGTTTCAGTTTATTTTATTTTATTATTGTCTATATTTATTATGTATATCTTATATCATTACATTATTATTTCTATTATTCTTTGTTCATTTAGCTAAATCATTTTGAGTCCTCTTCAGGAGAAAATTTTTCAACTCTGGATTTCCATAGAGTCCCATGATTTCTTAGAAAAATTTTCAACAGTTTTTTTCTCAAATCCATCATTTTAAATCCTCGTGAATTCCATCCAGATAAGTGCTGTGTGTACTGTTCGTGTTCAAGTTCTTTCCGAACACGATTGATTGACATCTGCTCGTGCGATGCTGCAAAAGATCCGGAAATTTTCCGTGCCGGTGTCTAACGACGACGGCGACGACGGCGGCGTTATGTCTATCGTTGAACAGGTGTTCAATGGACGGACACTTTACTCTGTATGTTAGGAATCGGCGGCGCCGGATATCCTGACATATCCTGACAGAGTCATAGAGGTCACGCTGTGATTTTTTTCCCCGATACTTGCCTCGTTTTCTCGTCGAGGAAAAAAAAACAATTTTCTTTCTATTTCTCTCACTTAAAGAGAATTTTCGAATTTCATTTCATTTATTTTTTGGATTTTTTCTTGGGTTTTTCTGGACCCATCCTTTTCCAATGCTTAATGGTTAAGGGATTCTTTTTTTGAATGCGATAAAATGTCCTTTAAGTAAGAGCGAAACCATTACACGGAGGATGTGAACCCCGGTTTGGCTCCGTGCCAACATTTTTCGCATGACTGAGTGATCGTCACTGAGCCGCACGGCGCTCAGCTGAGACAACCCATGATCTCGACGAACTCCGACGTTACGTTCACGCCTCATTAGAATATGTAGGCGATGCGGAATGTGAGTCATTGCATTTCCGAAGCAATAATTCACACTTTTTTTCGCATGTAGCGATCGTTATGGACCCAATCGTTCTTACTGTACGCACTCGTTTACGGATTATATACAATTTTCGTTCAAAAAAACTAATCTTCCAGAGACCACTTGGCTCTTTCTGTCCATTACACAAAGAAAGAATATTTTCGAAAAGTTACCAAAAATCAATGAGAAACGTTACGAGGAGTTTGTCGCGCCGCAACGCGTTCGACGCCGACTATAAACGCTCGTTACTACACTCGTTTATATGCAACTTTCTTTTAAAAAAAACTAATAAAAACTAATTTATCCGAGACCATTTAGCTCTTTTTTCCGTTACACGAAGAAAAATACGAAAAACTACCAAAAATTAAACACACGAGTTCCAAGGAGCTTGCCGTGCCGCACCGAGGATGCAACGCGTTCGACGCCGACTATAAACGGCACTTATTGTGCTTTTTTCTTATAAAACAAGGAAACCTTAGCAAATAAATTAAGGACGTCAGTAAAATCATGTGACTATCATAGATATTGAAGAATTGACGTTGGACGAGTTATATTTGTGCTAGATGAATTTGTCAAAGAAAAAATTTCTATTCTGCCAATTTTTTTTTAGAAAATGCATGTGAAGACCAATAGAAAAGCCTTAGACTCGTCCATACAACTCAAATTGGGGAATTTATTGCAAGTTTTAGACCTATTTTTGGAATATATAGCACAGTTTACGGTGAAAGTGCATTTTCTGGAAATTTCTTGATTCGATGTAAAATATCCTTATGTTCTGTTTTTTCCAATTCCAATTTTTATTCTATTTCAATATGATTCTTATCCTTTTCCTTTGCCCTCCGATAGTTATCCGGAATGCCATTTTTTTTAAAACAAACGAATCCATTAGATCAAATTCGACCGCTACCCTATATTGATCGGTACAAGATCAGTAGACCAAGCTATTTTTGCCAGGAGATGCTTCTTAAGGAGATTTCGCGTTTTTGGTGCGACTTTTAAATGCTTGTAAAAAGTTTTAAATTTCGCACGAAAAAAGCGGGATCCCATTAAGATTTTATTTTAGTTTCAATTTTACATTTTAGTATTCGGAAAAAAAAGAAAAAAAAGAAAAAGAAAAAAAGAAAAAAAGAGAAAAAAGCTGCAGACCACCTCAAATTCACATTTATTCATTATTCATTCAATTCATTCATTCACACCTCAAATCTCCGTAATATGTACCGTACATCCGTGGTTTTTTAATCCAGAACCACTTCCAAGCACTTAAAAATATTTGTCGTCCTTACGCTATTCAGCCGGCTATTTTCACTGGTGCTCATCGTCGTCGTCGTCGTAGCGGTGGCGTTTTCTTGTGTTTACTGGAACTCCTTCCAAGGGTGTCTCCTCGGACGTCCCCCGTAAATAACATACTGACCCGATATTTTGTTTGTCGCACAGGGAAAAAAACGCTCTCAGCGGCGACGAGGATCTTTTGTTTTCCTCACCTTCGCATTGTTTAACAATTAGTCTCGTAATAATTCTTTTGTACCCACTGAATACCCAATTTTGCAGTTTATTACACACAATACCCGGTTCACAACGCTCCCCACCCATTTCCCCCTTGCCACCCCCTCTCCCCTCCGGACGCCCAGGAGGAGTCTGCGATTCTCGGGGGCGCTCACACATGTTTTTGGCCCAATATTTGCTCACCATCATCCCGAGAGCAGCAGCACTTGTCCAGAAGCGCACCAGGCTCCCGTGTGTGTGCTGCGTTTTCTCCGTCCGCAGATTATCCGCGCCAGACCTGCTCTTTCGCACTTCAGCTGCTCCCGGCTAATCGTGGATTATCCATACGTCTTTTAATAGTTCCCATATTTGTCGCGCTCTATGCATTTCGCTTAATATGATTCGTTTCCCTTTCTTTTTTGAGCTGACCTCGACCTAAGGATTACTGTATTAGTTTGTAAAACTGGTTTCTTCCTTTTAGATTCGTTTTTTCTACTTGCTTTAACGAATTTGTCCAACAACCGAACTATAATTGTATTTGTTAGAGTATAATTATCACGTGAATGAGCGCTCATTTTTCATTTTTCTAAATTTTTTCCGAGAGAAAACCGTGGAGTTCTCCTGAAAACCTTGCATGGACAGGCCATTTTTTGATTTTTTTTTTCGCAAATTTTGAGGTTTTTTCCTACATTCTTGGATAACTTGTTTGCGGCGTTATTTGTTCCGGGAAATAAACAGTAGCTGGTTTTTTTTATCAGTGAAATCTGACCTATAATCGCAAAGGATTCTGGATTCTTTCGATTTATTTTCTCGTTTTTTTTTTGACATTTTTATCTGTTCTCATTTGTTAGAGCGACACCCACTCGTCTACCTACCGTCTCTCGCTTTTCTCTAGCGGTCTGCTCCCTCCACCCTGTACGCATTATTTCGCCACTTGTGCGCACAGCGAAGCGCAGTTCACACGTATTTATTTGTTTATTTATTCCTTCTTGTTTATTTATTATGTGGAATACAGTAGTTCCACTTCGAAAAAAAAATCCTTAGAAAGACCTATGACCGACCTCCTTAAAATCCTATAAATAATCCTCGTTTTCCTAGTGTGGACGTATTTAGTGTAATGGTTCTCACGGATGATCCTTTCAAGGGATCTATCGACAACCAGTTTAATTTAATGGAAATTTAATAGTTTGCGAAATTCTCATAAAAACATCTGTGGGTCAATGGTAGGTCTAATTTGAGGCAAGATGAGCCTCCGTTGTGGTGGAGAGGTCATCTAGCTTGGCCCGTGTTGCGCTTTCACGCCGAAAACTGTATGATGTGACGTTATCTTTCGGTGGTAACTGATGTATTAGTCGTATTACTGTAATTATACAAATATTAATGTACTATCTTTTATATAACTCGTAATTGCTACTGTATAGTGCATTTAGTCGGTCGGCAGCCCAACTAATTACATACTTCACGTAAGGTTACAATTTTTTTCGAATAGGCTTTTTTTATTTCGCGAAAAAAATAGCTCAAATTTGTTTTTTCAACTGTGTAATAGCATTTGAATCGCTCTAGTTTTTCTTTTCTAATCTCGAATTTCTAATTTTTCCTCATAATTTTCCGAATGGTGGCAGAAAAGATTTAAATACGTAATATTTGTGAGAAGGTTTGGTCAATTAAAGATTACGTTAACTTATTTCTGGTTAATTTAATTTTTTTAAACTAAATTTGGCAAGTTTATCAGCGATAAATCCGATATCGTTGTTTTCAGTTGATTTTTACACTCTTTTGAGAAATTTCTTCTCGGTTTATTCAAAAATTAATAAGGACAATACTAGCTAGATTTTCTGGATGACAATTTGATCAACATATTCAAATTAGTTATTTGTGGTAAAAGAGCTGAAACAAAGAAACTTCTCCATTTCCAAGATTTTCTATTTGCTTCTTTTTACGATAAAAATTACTTAGTTTGGTTTATTTCCTCTAATGCTGAAATACCATCAATTGTAATTTATCCTCTTTCAAAGATAAAAAGTACTTTCCCACTCAAGTGAAAATTTTCATTTTTTTTTCCGGAATATTGTTGCTGTTGTTTTTTCTGGAATCTTTTTTTTTTCTTGATGCATTCTTGTGCATTTATTTCATTTCCTGAGGACTTAAGTTTCCCGATCAATCTTTCTGAAAAAAAAACAGCACTTTAAATTTGTCAGCGTTGCCTCAGCATTTCTTTATCTACATAGCGCAGCTCTTTCCCGGCACGCCCATGTAGATCTTTTTGAAGATTTCGAGGGTTTGAGGTTCTTTTTCCCTTCTCAGAAAACCACTACCCGTTCACAGTTTGGAACAAATTTACAGTATCCGCAAGCAATTAAAAAGTGTATGTAGCTAGCTACACGCCTATCAGCAAATCTCATCGCTAGATTTTTTTTCCTGACAGATTAAAACATCGCCGAAAAGTGGACTCTGATTAATGTGTCCCAACGATTCGGTTGTGATAGGAAGCCGTAATCGACGAGACGTGGACGTGGTTACGTTCACGAGCGATTCGAAAACATCTCATTTATCGCCGCTGTTCATCGACACTACGACGAACCGCATCGGCTCAAGTGCGCTTACGTTAGCGATACCGTAAGCAGCTACTACTCTCGGAATACTTCTACGTTGTCTCGCTGTTTGCAACCTTTATTTATTTATTTATTAAGTTATTTGTTTATTCGTTTATATATCACATCTACGGTGTATTTATATATTTATATATTCATATATTTATTTATTTGTTTATTTATTTATTACATCTATGGTCATCAATGTTTAATGTTGAATAGAGTATACAAGATACAAATATTACAAGTATGTATGTTACAAGCACTATCGATTACTACTTATTATCTATCGATTAGCCTCGGCTACATTATTGATTAGTCCTGTCAGTGGCAGAACCTGCTGTGCAGCATCTCACTGGAGCGCATTTTATTCATTCTCTTCATAAATTTTTAGATCATTTTTTATTAGTTGAAGTAGTAATATTTTTCAAGTTCTGTTCGATTTCCTGAGATTTCAAATAGTATTCGAAATTATTTAAAAAATATAAAGTTATCTCAGTTCAGAACTATTGTGGACGAGTTTGTCTCTTGGATTTTTGAAGGAGTATTTTGAGAGAAAAAAGAAAAATCTCAATTCTTTTCCCGATAACATGGATGTATATGTACGTGGATTTTTATTTCTATCAACTCATCACGTTTAAGTCGTATATTTTCCAGTTTTCTCGTACCAAACAGTATTTTCCGTGAATTAAAATCTTTGTTTTCCTAGTTGTGGAATTTCCTTTTTCTTCTTCCTTATTCCTTTTTCTGCAAAATTTTCCCTCTTTTCCTATTCCTTTTCAAATCGCTGTCCTCCTCTACCAATGTATTTGGTGTGTTTCTATGATCGTATCCATTTTTTAAAATGATAACTCCGTTTTATTGTGCATACTGTAACTCTGTACTTTACAGTAATCCCCCTCGGATTATATTGCAACTTTGAAGAAACGAGGAGGAGCGCAGCATTTGTCAGCCTTTTCCCACTTTTTTCGCGCTAAGCGCAACCCTTTGCACATCTGTGTGATGTTCTTTAGCAAGAAGGAAAAAACAAAAAACGCAAAGCAATTGGCCACATGTGGTGGTATTCTGAAATGACAACAAGATTGTGTAATTGCGTACGCGTACACTTTTTTGGGGTTTTCCTGGAATTTATTGGCTTTCAAGTATTTTTGAGATATATTTAGCTGCATAAATCCATGTGTACAGATTTGTAGTTTCTATTTTGAATTTATAAAAAAAATAAAAAATATTCTTTCTTCTATAGGATCTCACATTCATCTCATCTCTACGGTTTGCGGTAAACCTCTACGGCCGAAATGATTGAGTATCGTGAGATTTGGTGTAATTTCGCGTGCGGTTACGCGTTTTTGCCGTACGTCCACATCACAATCGTAATTGCTTTTGTGATTGTATTCACCGTAAGAAATTGCCGATTCGTAGTAGTAAAGTTCATAAATCTTCCCTCCTCCCCTCCGCTGACGCCGTCCAACAACAGTCGCACTCTTTTCGATTACGTTTTAAACATTTTCCGGAAATCCATTAAGTAGTCCGAGTGTAGTCGAGCTTTTCCGACATTTCCGGACGAGAAGCGCTGACAAGAAAATTAAGCTGAATCGCTCTCGCTCATATAACTTTTCCCGTGCTCGTTTTAATCCAAGGATATCGTAGGCACCCCATCTACATATATGTGCGGATCCTATGAGTCCTGGCTCCTATGATTATGGGTTTCCATAAAGTGTGAACTATTTATTTTGACCCAATCGGGGGCTATAATTTGGTTCCCTGAGGGGTTGTGCGTGCATCGCGCAAAAAAAAGCATAGTACGATCTATTTGGTTTAATAGAATCGGAAATTTTATTACTTAAGATGTAGGATATAATATAAAAATGAAACTAAATATAAAATATAAAAAATACATTATAAAATACAAACACAAGCTATAAATTTATTGGAAACTTTTTTCACCAACAAAATTTTTATTTTATTTCACTTATTTTATCTCTCCCATAAAAACACGAAATTAACCAAGTTTATGATGGACAATAATAAAATAAATAAATGATAATAATAATAAAATAATGATAACAAAAAATGATAATAATAAGTAAATAAATAATGAATAATAATGAATAAAAATATACTGAATGCTATCCGTATGAACGACTTTCGATAAATCATGTTGATGTTTCAATAATTGATTTTTTAATTGCTCTGAAAAAATCGATACTGGCCAAAAGTTAGCTACGAATAAAGGAAGCAATAACCTCGTATCCGGCTCAATTAAAAAAAGCAGCTAATAAATATTATATTATAAGTATAAATATGAACATAAATATTCAACCAATCGCTGGACAATGTCTCAATGCCGCTGCACTAAAATGAAGCAGAAAATTTCTGAAAAACGGGAGAAATCATTTCTGAGAAGCTCAAAAACATAATTTTTCTTCAGGAATGCATGTTGCGCCGGAGTAACAACCTAATATCGCTAAGTATTTGGGTTTGGGGATATTAAGTGATTATCCAGGGTTTCCAGGAATGACCCAGAAGAAGTGCTCAAGGTGAGGTTGACGCGGCTCTTTATGGCCATTTTCGATTTAACTCATCTGATCAAAGTCGCGCCCTCTGTGGGACCCTTTTTGGAAAAAAAAATTGGAGCTGTCAGTGTGATACGCATACGTCACCAGCGATCAACTTTTTGTCGAAAAACAAAAATTGCGACTCGGATCCGACTAGCACGGATGGTTTTACGGATATGCCTTTGTTCTCGTCGATTGCAGCTCGTGAAAAATCTAAAAATAAACCACTTCGTCTTGCTCTTCCTAGAGCACCTCCATAATAGATGAGTTAATTAAATAACCAGTTGATCGATGCGATCACATCGATCAAATTTGCAGCGCCGTTTCTTAGCGCAATCGCCGCCGTCGTCGTCGCGTTGTGCCGCCGTTGAATCATTGCCCGGACGGCTGGATGGCCGGCCGGCAGCATCCTGAAGAAAAGATAAATGACCCGCCCCCTAGAGCCATCGTCGTCGTCGCGGCGGCGGCGGCGACGGCGACGGCAGCAGTCATAACAAATTTCTGCACTCGTTTGAGTGAAGTTCTTGTCTTTTGCGGGAGAATTCGAATTCCCTGAGGCACGAATTTGGGCTTAGAACCGTGGAAATAGAAGTTTAATAAATTTAGAAAAAAAATCGTGATTTACAAATGATTCATTTCTTCGGAGGCAGTCACTTCGCCTGACGGTTATTTTGAAAATTAAATTTTGAAAAAAAAATCCAGAAAGGAAAATTCGAAGCAGCTCTTCTTCTCCATACCTTTTATTTCCTTTCCATTCAATAATTTCCAAAATCTATTCCTTATCAGCGTTGTCGCTCAGCAAACCCTGTGCAAGCTATAGGATTCATCCCTCTCTTTCCTCCCTGACCCTCATTTCTTGCACATCCTCGCGGAGTTCCTTTTCCATACTTCCCTACTATTTTTTTCCACTCTTTTCTTTTTAACATCGTTTTTTTTTGTGAAAAATCGGATTACGAGCAGGTTTCCTCTCCGCGTTTTTTTCTCTTCAACAAAATTCCTCTCTCTCTCCTCTTCTCCATCTTTTCTCCATCCTTATTCTATTCGGACTTCGATCATTCCATTTCTAGGCTGTCAAAATGATTGACACAACTCTGACGCGTACACATATCGGCTGGTTGCGCATGCATTTTTGACATGACATGCCCACGCCATGGATTTCCATTGCGAATCCTATTTTTACACATTTTACGTCTTTTTTACGTGAATTACAAGTTTTGTTTTAATTACAATTTTAATTAACTACAACTTTCTAGAATTTTAGAATTTTACAGAACCTTAGATCTTAGAAATCGTTTCAAACCCTCACCCGAATATTTCTGTTACATTTTACATTATTATCATTAATTATAACTACTAGAAAGACTGCGAAAGGTTAGAAAAAGAATTCTGTCAAAAAAAATATTACTCGAAAAACTTTTTTTTTGCCGTTTCTTCCGTTTTCTTAGAGTAATTCCGGTGAAATATTTGGTATTTAAGCTTAAATAAGAAATAAGGCTGTGAGGCAATAAGGCTTTACGTAATTTTACATTTTTTTTTCGCAATTTTTGCTCTTAGCCCTTCCAACACGATTAATGCAATCAAGAACAAGTTTCATGACTCATTTAAGCTGTAAAATTCTACAGTTAAATTAAATTAATTTTTTAAAATCCATCTTTAGACGATATTTTCGAGTTTGCTATTCAAAATGCGGATAAAACACTTTTTAAAGAGGGAAAAGGAGCATTTTTTGGAAAAAATATTTAGCAAAATTAAAACTTTTCACTATTTTTACACATTCGAATCCCCTAGAATGCCTAAATTTTCCCAATAATTCGCGTTTTTCAGTTATAAACTCATTCAGAAGGATTGAAATATTCTAGGGAACTAAAGTGAGGATTTTAGCTGATTTTTTTTCAAACATCATTGATTTTTCTTTTTTTCAGGTTGTCCTGGTTTTATTTTTAGTTCACGTTTTGTTCAAAGAATGTATCTGTAACTTCTCCGTTGCATTTCTCTAAACACTGGAAATTATTCCTGGGATTTTCTGGAATTTTTCAGTTACTATCTATGCTGAGTGAAGTGTGCTGCAAAGTGCAAAAATATATGTTTATTTGAAATTAGCAGCGATCCAGTTGCAACGAATTATTGCAAAAGAATATGGGAGAAATTTTGTAATACAATCTAGTATAATCGTTTTCTTTTTATTGGAGGCTGGGGTGGGGGAAAAAAACGAGGCAAAAGGAATCAAATTTCTCGAGACTATTCGAGTAAATGTTATTTGATAGCCGTCGGTTGAATGCGTCTTCTTTTTTCCTCATCATTCGGTTGCACTTTCTTTCCTTCCACGGAAATGTTTGATTTCCATCATCGAACATCTCAAATTTCTTCCTGTTGTACCAGTTTTGTTCGTTAATGTTATCGTACTCCACGTACATATGTGTATATTAAAGGCACCACCCCACGAATCTGAGGTGGCGCGGATTTCAAGTGGAGTATCCGTATACGGGGTCGTATATTATGGAGACGGGGGGTGATTCCATCCATTTCTTCCTAATTGCCGTAAAAAAACGGCTCGGAAGATAGGGGTTCGAGCGTTCCGGCGCGCTATTTCCCACAACGAGTTCGATTGGAGCGCGCCAGCCTTGTGCACGTGCCGCATCTTCCGAGCCGTTTTTTTACGGCAATTAGCAAGAAAAATGGACGAAATCACTCACCTCTCCATAATCTACGACCCCGTATACGGATACTCCACCTGAAATCCACCGTACCATCCCAGGTTCGTGGCATGCTGCGCCTTTAAGTGAAGTGCACTCGTCGTGTTTCCTCCCAGGCTACATCGTTGTTCGATTCGTTCGATGAATGAACAGACGTTCCACGTGTAATGTGATCCACACACGCCAATGCGAATGATCTCATTTTTGTATCACGAACAGCGGAAGATTAGCACAGATGTGCTGCGCCGGGATCAGATGTCGTGATCCGCCGGCAGCAGCTCTCTGGAGCCTCTTTCCAGGAGATTTCCGGCAGTAATTAGCCACACGCTACAAGAACGGGCCACAGATGAAACATAAGACGTCGTGTTTTGGAGATTCGATGATGGGAAATTTTGATGTTTGCTTCTTCTGTTCAGTAATGATATTTAATAGGGGAGCTGAGTACGAATCCTTCATACCCTCTACTACTGAAAAAAAATCTTTGCTCTAATACCATGGCATCAGTTTATCCAACGAGACAACTCTTTACACCTATAGGATTAACAAACAAAATGCTGATAAAGCGAATTTCATCTTTTTCAGCGGCATGAGAAATGCTTGAAAAGGTAAAGCACAGATGAATGATAAGACGTGTTTTATAGATTTTTTCTTCTTTTTCTTTTTCAGAATTTGGGAAGAAAAGTTTCGATGCTGGGTTCAATCTCGTAGTAGGTAAAGTTCTAGGCAAACCTTTAAAATCCTTTAAATATCATATATAAAATAAATATAATGTACATAATATAATTATTTCAAATTTTTCAATCAACCCAACAACATTCAACCGTATTTCGAACATATAATATGGTTCTAGGAGTCGCTGGTGTCATACCGATGCATCAGTTCACCCAACGAGGCAACTTTTTACACTTTTATGATTGACAAATTGAATGCTCATAAAACGAATTTCATTTTTCGTAACGGTGTAGAAAATGCTTTAAAAGGTAGTTACATCAGTTTGCTCACAAACTATATTAGTGTAAAATGTTGTATCGTTGGGTGAATTGATACTTAGCTGACTCTCAGACTCTTGGATTCATTGTTGTTATTCAGCTTTTTCGCCAAGACCTTGTAGACCAGGTCCCATACCCCATCTAGCAATAAAAAATTTCCTAGAACCCCGGCCGACGACCACTTTCAAAATTCCCGCGAATGAAAAAGTTGCCTTTCTCACAACTCGTGCTGCTCCGGTGAATGAGTGGATGAATGAATGAATGAACGAACGAATGAATGAATGAATGAATGAATGAAATTATAGTGGAATGAATGGATGAACAAGTGGATAAATGAATAAACAAGTAAGTGACTGAATGGGTGAGTAGTTGAATGAATAAATGAAAGGAGAAGAAAAACAGAAAGAGAAAAAAAAAAAAAAAAAAAAAAAAAAAAAAAAAAAAAAAAAAAAAAAAAAAAAAAAAAAGAAAGAGAAAAAAGAAGAAAAAAAAAAAAAGAAAAAAAGAAAAAAAGAAGATGAGATGAGATGATGAATGAATGAATGAATGAATGAATGAATGAATGAACGAATGAAGCGCCTGTTTGCCAAATAATGCTTAATTGAGCTTTTTTTTTCACCCATGAATCGGCACGGAATATTTTTTCACCTTTTTTCCGGAGAGAAATCGAATAGTGAAGTGGGGCGGCGGCGGCGGCACTCAAGCGTCCCACCACCACAAGACCGCGCGCGCGCGCACTCTGTTGCTGCTTCCAGAATGGTGGAAGTGTGTGAGTGTGTGTGAAGTGTTAGCATAGCTATCAATCGCATGTGAACGAACACACACACACACACACAAAGAGAGCGGGAGATGAGATGCATAAATAAACACCTGGCCACTGTCATCCATGATTCGTCTGGAGTAGTAACATTAGCCCTCAACGATGGGATGGGTTAAGGCCCTAGCCCAAGAGTGATTGAAGTGCCCTTACCAGGTCATTGAGAACACACTATAGCAGCATATGGTGTAACGTGGATTACGGTACCAGGACTAAGAAAATCAGATACGGTTCATTGCTGTCCATAGCTGGTGTTTGCTGCTGAAATCAAGCTTTTCACTTATTGTCGTCAAAATATTTGACATTTGTAACATTTTGTGCATTTGCGTACAATGCGTTCTGAAAGCTTTTTCCGAGTAATCCGTCCGATTTTTACTCGTTGTCGATGCATTTGTCAACTGCCTGCAACTGAAAAACATTACAATATCTTGACATTTTCGTGGACATTTTTCCAGGCACAGAGTGCGACACACATATACACACACACACGAGAAAATTCTATTACACTACTTTGTTCTTTGTCGTTCCAGCTATTCCCGGAAAACAACTAGAAGTGCTTCTGGAAGAAAAAAGAAACGTTAGGAGAATAGCTAGCTATTCGTTGCAGCGGCATGTTTTGAAGCTTTCGCTTTTTTTATCGACTATGACTAGGCATGAAAATTTTTCTTTTTCGACATCCACATAGTATGTAAGACTGGAAAAATGTCCTGAGAATCCTTAAAATTTGAAAAAAAGGCCCAATCTCTTAGATGCAAACCCATAACAACAACTTTACAGCAACTCGGTAGTAATTGTGAAAAAAAATGGAATTCCAGAATTATTTTTATTGTTTTTTCTTATTCCAGAGAGAAATACTAGAATAAATAAATAAACATTAGTGAACAAATAAATCATAAAATTAAAATTTTAAATTCAGATAATTTTCCAAGGTTGAATTAGAGGAAAAAATTCAGAAATTAGAATTTAAAAAAGGAAATAGAAGAAATTTAGATTAGACGCTCAAAAGAAAAGGTTCTCCTGACAGAAAAAATTAGAGGAAAAATTTTTTTCTGTCAGTAGAACCTCTTTTGAGCGCAGCGCTACCGTGAAGTGAATGTAAATCCACTCAACACTGTAAAACTGAGCAAGTGGTGCAGTTGCACAAAACGCCACCAAATTCTTTATTCCAATGCTTTATCGTTAGAAAAAAAACAACCGCTTCTTTGTTCTAGAAAGACGTGTACCTCTTTATCGTTTTCCATTTCTTTGCCGTTTTCAATGTTGATGCGTAAATAAATAAACAAAAAAAAAACCATGTTTCTGGAAAGATTTTATTTTTCAGGAGTTTTAGTCTCTATTATTCCACCCCCGCTTTCGACGTACTTCTTTAAGTGCCTTTAATTTTTATATCTGTATTATATATGTATTGTTTATAAATATATTCCTATATATTCATATATCTTCTATATTGGATCTTCTTCTCATTTCGCGAAAGTCTGTTGAACAATTAATTTTTGAGGTGGAATAAAAAAAACCTTTTCTCTTCTTATTTTATTGTTCTCTTATTATTTTATTTTATTATTTCTTTTTTTACTTCGTGTCGCAAATTTTCATAAACTTCTCAACAACATCGCAGGACTATTTTCTGTCAAAGAAAGATGAATTTTGAGATAAGAGGCATTAAAACTCTACAGAAAAAAAAGATGGAACAGCTGTGAAAAAATGAAAACACTACATCTTAGCCTCTAAAAAAAGTTTTCTTTGATTTATAAGCTAATAAGGTTTTAAGTTGTAAGTTTATAAGTTGATTTATAAAATAAAACCATAGAGTACCTCATTATTTATAATATGGCCCCCAATAGAGTGCAATCTTACAGTAGGCAACCGTATCCTGTTACAGAATCAAAAACTTTCCAGCAACCGTTAGAAGCTTTTCAGTAACTAGTTTATGCTCACCACTACCTTCTTTCTTTCTGGATTTCTTGTTTCGTTGAAGTTCGGTGATGCTAAGCCAATGAAACAAGCGCTCGGAAGAGCAGCAAATCCGAGAAAACGTTTGGACAACTTTTTTCGATGGGAAAAACTCCCGGAAAACTTGTTTGTTTGCTACTGAACGTTTGTATCATCGGTGAGCATGTATTCTCTGGAGATAATCTCTGGAGAAGTTCGTCGCATCTGAACCGGTAGTGATGAGGGAGCGGAGCGGAGCGGAAGCGGCAGGAACACGCTACCGCTGCCATGGCGAATCGTCGTGCGTCGTCGAAATTCTCGCGCGCCCCGCAAAGAAATCGGCTTTTTTCGGCTCCACGCACCGGAGAGAAACCAGTTTTGCACCGACCGACTGTGCCATTGCGGCCGTCGCATCGGGCAGTGCACTCGGCTAGGCGGCGCTCGATCGCTTTTTCCGCTTCGTCGTGTTACAAACGCTACAGACGTTGCGTTACGTTTTTTTTTTCTGCGACGGGTCTCACTGCTGCTTTGCTACTACAAAGCGACACTTCTTCTTCTTCTTCCTCGTCCTCCTCAGCTATGTGCTTTGTGTGGGCGTGGCCGGCCCACTTGTCGACGTTGTTCGAACACATTCTGCTTCTCAACGAACGAACGAACAAGCGAACCACGCATTCCCACGCTCTTATTCTTCCCCAATTATCGAATTCTCATAGATTATTATGTGTTATAGCGTGAGTATATTCTGTTCATTGGTCTTCCATGGTTTCTAATTGTATGAGCGCCGAAACATCCGTTGCACACCCACACACACACGCACATTCATTCATTTATCCATGGATTCGTATATATCTCGAATTTTCTGGAATGCAACGTAGAAATTCGCATTAGGTCAGAAAATCTCTGGATTTCAAGAAAAAAGAGAAAAAATCCAAAAAGGTCACACCTTCACATTCATGTTCATTTACTATAACATATTTGACTATGATTATTACCGTATTATCTCCAGTTTTTTTTTTCTGAATTCCTGAGGAAAATTTTTTTAGAATTTTTTTTCTGTACATTAATGTCACAAAAATCCACTAGCTTCCCCATATTTGGATTTGCTATTATTTTATTTTTATTTATTTTTTTTTATTTATTTTGTTGTAGATTTCCAGGAACACAAAAAATGCATGAAATTCATATTAATTTTCCCTGGGGTACTCTTTCTGGAAAGTGGCAACTGTCGAAAGCCAGTGCCCGAATAAAATTGTGGTCTTTTTTCTCCGAATTTTCGCCTGAATATTGAGAAAATCAAAACAAAATTAGACTCATGAATCACATTTCAGCAGTTTGAGCATTTTTTTATTCTTTACTTTTTTCTTTGAGCAAATTCCAAGGTTCTTTTTCTTGTTTCCTAGCATCTCTGTTCATGCCTAATTTGTTGATCTTACCTTCATCTCTTTCTTTTCTTTCTTTTCTCCATCTTTTCTTTTTCCTGTCATTTTCTTATCGTTTCAAACGATATTTGCCTTGCTAAGTTTTTTTTTTTTCGATGTACGACATATTTCAAAGGAAATATGCGTACTTTATGAGTTTATGTCTTAACTTCGCTCGCTTGATCACACTTTCGCAAATTTGTGGATCGTCCCGAGCCAGATTTTGTGCCCTTAACGATTTTGAATGCCATGAAATATTCTAGGGTCTACGACACTAAACTGCAAATAAAATACGCATAATAATAATAGTAATAATAATAATAATAATAATAATAATAATAATAATAATAATAACAATAATATAATATAGTACCGCAAATATATTATTATTACAATTTTCTATGAATCACTCGATTTTTTTTTTGCAATGAAATTTTGCACGGGACATCTTTCGCCACCGTTCTCACTAAATATCCGTGAAATTTGGGCGCTTTATCCAAATGTGTGTAGATTACATTGATGTTCGGGTCGAAAATTACGTGGTGTCCTTGGACTTTCGTGGTGTTGTGAATTACAGGCAGGTTTTCGTGAACTCTTCTCTATAATTACCTGAGACGACTGATGTTCCACGAAGAATACACGATCCTTCGCTCGCTCCAATCCAGATCCAGATTTTGTTGAAATCTTCTGCCTTCTTCACTAGCTTCTATTCAAAGTGATCTACGGCCGTAGATCACTTTATCGCTTTCTCTTAACCTATATAGTTCAGATATTTCTATCCTTGTTAATCCTTATGCTCATTTAATTGAGTTTCTGGTGATTTTCTGGATTCCTTTTTTTTTCACATCACATCGACTTTTTTCACAATATAATATGAAGAGGAAATCTTTTTTGTTTTTTTTTTCTAAAAAAAAATTCCTCAAAAAAAACTTCTATCGTTAGTTAGTTAGCCATTACACAGGCACCATAGAATTTTATCTTCCTACAGTATCCCTTAGAACAATCGCCACGTTGGAATCTGAAACGTTTCCACTTTTTTCATCCAAGCCTCTCTCTATCTCGAAAAAATTACGAACCCAATTCCGAATTTGCGATTGATTACCGTACTTCTGCAAATCTGTTGCAAAATCCCCGCTGTTCAGGTGCTTGGAGGACAAAAATCGTCTGCGTCTAAGGTTACGGTATTTCTGATGTGATGCCTACAGTTTTCCTTGGAGAGGTCCTGTAAAAAATGACAATATGGTCATGTGACGGTGAAATTATATGTCTACACCATGCTGGTGATCGTCATCTTTATGTGATTGTCTTTTTTCCCCAAGACAAACATCTCAAATACTAGCAAACAACGCTCCAAGCGACCTGGACGGACGAGTTTTCCGGTTGTCAGACGGTGATGATACTGTCATCGGTCTATACATACATCAATTTCTTGTTTTTTGTTTACTTTTACTGCCAGCACAACCCGATCGACTACGAGGGTTGTTCATCCGTGTCCAGCCAGCCGCATTCACCCCCCGTACTCGTACCGTATTTACTCTAATGCGCTCGCTAAACTGTGTCGCCACGGTCCCTTGGTTGGTTGTCATTTACAGTGGCACACAGTAATTGGACGAGTTCCCCCCGGTGTGTTCAAGTGTTCGAGTGGGACATAAGCGCATAGCGCGTGACGGACGGAACGAGGAGGCCATTTCGTGCTATTATTATTCATGTTGAATCTGACCACATCCTACATCATTACATGACATTGCGCATGCATGTGCGGTTTGTACTGTACTGTTCTGCAATTGCGGACCTATGGGACCTTTGCGCTTCTGCCGCTTCTCTCAGTCAATCAAGTGAAGCGCAGCATTTGAACGTTTCTTCTCTGCCTTCCTCTGAGTATTCCTCTTTTTTTCTTGTCACAGACGGGTTGTACTGTGCTCTTCTGCAATTGCAGACCTATGGGACCTGACCAGTCCGGTCCCTTCTTATCGTCAATTCGACTAAGCACAGAATTTGAAAAATTTGAACCTTTTCCAATCCGTTTCTTTAACAATTCCTTAAAAAAGTCCTCTTTCCCTGCCACAGACGGGTTGTTCTGTACTGTTCCGCAATTACAGACCTATAGGACCTAACCAGTCCTGTCCATTCTTATAGTCAAATCAGCTAAGCACAGAATTTGAACATTTTCCAATCCGTTCCTTTGAAAATTCCTTCAAAAAATTCTTTTCCCCTGCCACAAACGGTTTATTCTGTACTGTTCCGCAACTGCGGACCTATGGGACCTTACCACTCCTGCCGCTTCTCCTAGTCAATCAAGCAAAGCGCAGGATTCTAACATTTTTCTTTAAAACGTCTTCCTTTTTCCCTCCCATGAACGGTTTGTACTGTGCTGTTCTGTTCTTTGCGGACCTATGGGAACTCACCACTGCTTTCCCCCCCCCCTCTAATCTAAAAGCGCGTGAAATTTGAGTGGATCATTTCTTAGATGTTCCGCTCCCCTCCCGCTCGATCACAAGCCCCATAGTTTTCCTTAAAATCCTAAACTAAAATCCTATAGCGCAGCCATCAATCCTCCGATTTTTTTTACCGTCGTAGAAAAAAACAATGATGTGTGTGCACGCCAATTCAACCGCAGCCACCATACAACGCTCAGATTCGTTTAAAATTGTGCACTTTTTTTCTGAGAGTGCGCCCAAACGACGTCGTTTTCAGTGCTGCTGCTGTTTGCCGAAACATTTATCGATCGGTAATTGCCATTTTTCCTGCACGCGGCGAATGGGGATTTTTGCAGAATTAAAGTGATTTTTCGAAGGAGTCTATTTTTGAGCCTATTCATCTGTGAAATATGACGTCAGAATAGAAAAATAAGTCAATATTTTCTTCTCGCTCTTTATTTTATCACTATTTCTTATTACTTTATTATCCATTTCCTTTTTTTTGTCTTCTTTTTTTAAAATCAATTCTAGTTAACTTCTTAAAGCATTTTCTTGAGCATTGTTTTCATAAAATTTAATGAAGCTCAAAATTCAAACATTTTTTAAGGTCCTCTTTCAAATGAAAACCCTTCTTTTCCTGGAAGAGAAACATTGTGGTTTCAATGACATTGAGTTAATTATTAGTTTAATTTCTCGCTATTTTTTAATTTTTTCTTTTTTAAAATTGAGAGAGGCAGAGGCAAAACAAAATGTTAATGTTTACCGCTTGTAGAGAAATTGTTGTAATGGAATCTCATTAAGTGTACATTAAATATTTGTGATATGATACAAAATAGCAAATTATATACGCAATAAAGTATAAAAGTAGTAAAAGTAAAAAAAAGTGAAGAAATGAAGTTAGCTATCTCTGTTTATTTTTTTGTTTTCACCACAATTCAGCTGAAGAATTACTATATAGTAGCACTTTGTTACAAGACGGAATTTTTTTTTCCGAATTTCTTTTTACCTAGAATTGATAGTTGATGGAGCGAAATAGGATTTGTTGGATTGCGCTGCGTTAAAATTAGTGATTTTTGGGGTGAATTCGCATTGCTTCGTTATTGTGCCCATGTTTATTTCTTTTTCCTTTCTTTTTCGCTTTATTCTACCTTTTTCTGCTCTCCTATTTAGTAATTTTTTTCCCACGAGAGCGTTAAACCTCCAAATTACCGATTATTCTCTCGCAAATAAGCAAGAAGTCCAAAAATTCTCCCACGAAAAATTCCCCCTTCTGAACTCCTTTGACGTGGAGGCTGGTCGATTTCAATGGGTTTCCATGGTGGCCATTAATGTCTCTTACTTCTTTCATTTTTTCCCGTAGTGAATTTCTTCTCCATGAACTTCCAGAATGGCTTCACGTAGCATAGCAGAACCGGTTATTATTAGCGCTTTGTGCGATTGCAGCCATTTAAAACCAGTTAGCAGTGAAGTGGGTTTTTTTCTCAATGGTGATCATAATCTCAAATTCTAATTTGACAATTTTATTTCTGGATTTTTTTTTCTAAATCAGAATTTGCTTTCCAAGCAGCAGGTACAGTAATTAGGCGGGTTTTTCTCTTTTTTTGTCAAGTTATAAAATTTTAATGTTATTATATTATTTTTTTAGATTTTTCTCCACTTTAAATTATGAGATTTTGATATTATCATATTGGTCTTAAATTTTAGCTAAACTCAAATTTATAAATTATTCAAATCAAATTAAATTACTAAATTTGTTATTAAAATCGAAATAAAAAAAAATAAAAAAAAGAAATCGAAATAAAGACCTAATAGAAATTAAAAATTTCTACAATAAATAATGTAAATTAGAATGAACTAGGATAGGTTCAAATAAGATAACTTTTGAATTTTTTTTTTCCAAAACCTTCACTTTTTCAAAATTTTATTACTTTTTAGCCCCAGAATTTCTAGAGACAAATAAAATATTAATTCTTAGGACATTTATGAATTGATTACATCTCCGTCTAGCCTTCCAGAACCCTCGAGCCAAAGTTCTAATTTCTTAGAAAACTATATCGTCTTTATTCATCAAAAAAATTGTTTTCTACACAAGAATTTACGTATTTTGAGACGTTACCGTAATCACCTGTGACCGTATTCATCATAGGGTTTACCCTAGCTGTGATAACTGTAATTTTCCTAATAATTTTCTCCTTACACGACTCATGGGTAGACGGGCAGCATGGGGGAAGGAAATGGACGTGATCAGCCGCCCTGGACAACAAGGATTAACATTAACTCGATGATGAATAGCGGCGCTCGGAAGAACACGATCCATTAATTGCATGGAAGCTTTTTTCCCGCTTTTTTCTTTGCTACATCGACGTTTTGGACGTTTTTTTCTTCTGCATCGACGTGTTTTGCACTAGATTTTTTTCCCGCTGCTATATTTTTTTGCCCTTTCTAATAGGGATTTCTCTTTGAGCTTATTCTTCCTGGCATTCGAGCAAAATCTTTTTTATACGAGCTTTTTGGTGGTTACATTGATTGATTTATTTAGTTATTTATTCGAAAACGTTCATACCTGCACCATAAACAAAAACAAGACAGAATAAAGATCTTTTCTGCAAAAATCCAGAATCGCTGTAGAACGAATTTCATTGGGAGAACGTTCTGGAGCAAATTACATTGGGATGAAGGTCTCTCAGCAAAATATTATAATAAATATAATAGTACTATAAATATCATAATACTATAAATATCATAAAAAAATAACAATATAGTAAATCTTATAACTACAAAGGCCTATTACATATTTATACAGATATCCAAAGATGTATTTTTTTGAAAATGCAAAAAAAAAACTCCACTGAAAAATTTCATTAAAAAAAAACTCATTCCATTCAGTTGTCTGATTTTTCGGATTTTTACTGGTTTTCCATAAACTTTATAATAGAATAAATAATAAATGAAAATAAATTAATGGAGAAATAATCAAAAAATAAATTAAATAAATAAATAATAAAATAAAATTTGAATAAATAATAAATAAATTGTGGAATTCTCATGGGATTTCCCTCATTTTTCCTATTCACCGCTTCCTAACCTCAAGTTCAACTCATCGCAACAGTACTTTACCAGAAATCACTGGATCCGGACAACTCGGATGTCAGCTGATCAAACAAATTCGCACAAGTGTTGTTTTTGTTTTTTTCTCCTCTCTGCTGCTCGTTTCGTTCTTTAATCAAATACAAACGTATTATTTGCACGTGAACAAATCCAGTTCGGTCCGGCTGGGGGCGCCGGAGGAGAGAACGGACTGGACGAGAAATCCTGGCACCGCCACTGCCGTTGCCGTTGTCCAAAGGCCCAGGTGTTACCAGGAGGGATTCGAGTACGAGTTCGCCGAGGTGAGCGTGACGACTTCGGCCGCCACGGACAACAAAAATATTTATCATATCAGCGCGTATTCGCGTTAGTCGTTGATCGTTCAGCGTTTATACTATTCCAGCCATAAAATGATGGATAATCAACAAATTAATGTATTATTAATCGTGGCGGCGTGTCGTGAGGGGGAAAAAACTCTCCTTAAGGTTGGGATTTGTTAAAAATCCATTAGGCATGGTTGTCTGGCAGAGATTTGATGGAAATTTCCAACAATATGATCATCGCATCGCATCGTTCCGCATAGCATCAGTGTTTTTATCCTCATTCTCTGTCCTCCCTCATTCTATTGTGCTAGGATATGAACGGCCCATAACACGCCTCGTTTATTCAAATTGAGCATTATTTGTGAAACGGCTCGATTACCATGATCCTGATTTAAATACATTTTTACTTTTGTCCCTAAGCTGAAATATATTTTTATTTTTGTCCCTAAGCTGTCCAGAAACCTCAGCGGAGGTTAACTGACCGTCGTATCCAATCTCCTAGGCTAGGAGGAGGACTCAGGAGGTATTTGGCTTTGAAACACCGCTCTTCACCGCTTCTTTCTCTCAAATTTATTGCTTTTTTAGGTGGCCTTATTTTTTTTTTAAAAAAAAGTCCTATTTCTGGACCCTACAAAATCCTCTGAAGGCCTATTTTTGAGGTCAACTCAACAAGGTTTTTGGGGTCTCAGTGGATCTCTAGGTATTACGAGATTAAACTGAGGTGGGCACAAGATTTTCTAATTCAAAATGACTTAATAAATGTTAGATTAACGATTCTAAATATTAGATTAACTAAATAAATATAAAAAATATAAATAACTAAATATTAACTAAATACTAGGTTAACTTACTTATTTTACGTCAAACTAAGTTTGGAGAGTTTCGAGAATACTTTTACTACTTCTTTGGCTTCAACTTATGACTTCACTTGTTTTTGAGTTGACTTTATTCCAGAAAAATAAGAACTTTCTTAAACTCTAGAAATCCCTGTGAATTTAGGGGCGACGTAGTTTATAAAAATTGACACGATACGGTCATTTGGCTACTTGATCTATAAATAACTAAGTAGTATGTTAGTACACGAGTTCATATAAATCCGAAAAGTCTAAGGTCCCTTTTATAAAAATGGATATAAAGGACTATTATTGGGGTCGACCTAACCAACTTTTTGGACAGTTGACCTCTTTTTGGAGTTGGGACCCTGAGATCAACTGAGGATGATGATTCAGTTGAGACAACCTGATTGAATATAGGTTTAGTTAGCGATTCGGTCAAGATCATGGGACCCTAAAAATTGGTAAAATTATAAACTGAGTTAAATCTAAAGTGAGAGCTATTATTATTATTATTATTATTATTATTATTATTATTATTATTATTATTGTTATTGTTATTATTATTATTATTATTATTATTATTATTGCTACAATTATTATTATTATTATTACTATTATTATTATTATTATTATTATTATTATTATTATTATTATGTATTATTATTATATATTATTGTCATTGCATAGGCCAACACGCGTTCCAAAACCTCAACGATTACGAATTCCAGTAAAACGCGTTGGCGGATCCCGAGTGGATTGATACGCCAATGACTTTATCCTTTATCTTTTTTATATATATATATATATATGTTATTATTCTTTTCTATTCTTCATTTTTACCTTTTACCTTTTACTAATCTTTCAATTCCTACCTCAGCCGCTATGTGACGCGCCCAACGAGTTCTGGTTTCCATGTTTATTTTGATGCGTGGCGTATGTGCGTTCCATATGTCCACAGTTTACGGATAGATTTTCCCCTGCTTACGGCCAGTCGTGAATTAATTTTTGTTGTGAAAAATTTCAGAAATTTTGAAAGCGCATAAATTTTTGCACGCAATCGAAAATCCCGCTCTCAGCCACTTTTCTCCGCAGTATCCTTCTTGGATTTCTCCCGATTCTTCCCGTTTTCCCTCGTTCTCGTTTCCCGCCACTAGTTCGGATGTATTGTTTATGTTCACCTGTTACTCCGTCGTTGTTCAGCGGGTGTTCAATTCGAATCATTGCAGACAGCAAATTATAGCGTATTTATTTTGATTTATTCCCACCTCGGAATACATATATTACACGGAACGAGGGTTACGGTAACCCGGTAACAATTAACCTTAATTAACTCTCGCTCTCGCTCTTTCTACGATGTTGTTGTTCACGTTGCTGCACGTCGCTGCCGTCGTGAAATCGTTCGCGATTCTTTTTTTCCCCTCGCTTCTAATTTTATCGAGTAACAACAACAAGAACAACAACGAAAACAACAACAACAGGGGAATTCATCAAGTATGAGTCAAAAATTGTGTCATTAAAGTGTTGCGTGCACGCGTGCGCGTGCTAGCGACCATCGGAGGAATACACCATAAATTTTCTTGCTGGCATCTGGGTGTCGTTAGCTAACCTCATCATCATCATCATCTCCGGGGCTGGACATACATATATTCCAGAAGAAGTTGGTTCATGACCTCTTCTCCTCTTCTTCTGTTGTTCTCTACATAAAATTTATTTTTTTTTCATTCTAAATAAACGTTATTTGCTGTTCTAGAATTAAAGAATTTCGCAAAAATAAAACAGAACAACAAACAGAACAAACAACAGGAACACACAACAAAACAAACAAACAGAAGAGTCTAGAAAAACAGAGCCGTCTCTTCCTTAACATCCATCTTTCACTTTCCTTCTTTTTTTCTTTATTTTTCTCTTTTTCTGTTTGAAGGACGTTTCCCATACCCTTATACGGAGCGGCGGTTCCATGCCTCCAGAAAAAGTCAGTACTCTCGTTTTTGTGAAAAATCGAAAATTGAAAATTGAAAAAGAAATCCACGTCTTCCTCAACATCTATCTTTTTTCTTTCCTTTTTTTTCCTTTTTTTTTGTTTGAAGTGTACTTCCCAGACCCTTTTATGGAGCAACGGTTCCATACCTCCAGAAAAAGTCAATCCTACCGCTCTTTAGCTATTCTTAGTATGCATTTCCACGTAGCTTAGAAAGAGCAAAAAAAAAGAATAAAAAAAATAAGGATAGAAGGAAGAAAGAGGAAATAATGTACAGGAGATTATGAGCGTTACGGTATCCTAAAACCTTGTAACCTATTCTCTTGCTCCCAAAAATGCAAAATTCTCATTTCCATGTCTTCTACCTATATATCTTCTACTCTTTCTCTTTTTTTTCTTTTTCTGTCTCTCCTCTTTCCTCTGTATTTTCGTTGCTGTCTTTTCCAACAATTTCCGATCCTATTCCAGTCTTTCGCGTCGAGGATTTTTTTCCACCAACTTTTTATCCAGCAACGAATGTTCGGCTAGAAATCAATTCTCTTTTTTTTTCGGGAACTTCCTGACTCTGCCCACAGCTGCACACACCACTTTATTTTGCAGAAAGATTGTCTTTCTCTTGTTTCTTTTTTATCCTTCTATCCAGTCCTTTGCCCATTTTTATCCTTCTATTTTTCTACACTTCTATCCAATTTTTTTCAAATTTTCAAATCCTACACTTTTTCTTCTTCTTATCACCTTTTTCTTGGGGTTCTTTCCAGAAAAACTCCTCCAAAAAAAGTTTTTCTGCTTTGCATTCCTTGAAGCTGCCTGGATTTTCGTCATTTTCTCTTCTTCGCGGGGATTTTTTCTTCTTTGTGAGGGGTTCAATGGCCTTTCGGTTGTTTTCTTTTTGTGCGCTTTACCTCTTTAGCGGTTGTTTTTCCCTTTTCTTCCATTTTCTTTCGGATTTCTCCTCATATTTCTCTCCATCCGCTCGGTTGCGTGCAGTGTTTGTGTGGAAACACATGATAAATACGTGATTAGCATTGTACATCCGTGTTTAGCTATTCATTGCGATGGACTCTTCTGGAATTAGTCGGATCTGGCGTCGAGGAAACGTCTCCACTACAACCATTTGTGGATTTATTGCGTTTACCGTGATCTTGTCGTCCACGATTGCCCTTGTGCAAATATTCGATGACTTCCGAGGGTGGGTTAGGTAACAGGCGACCTTAATTAACGCGACGTCCGTAATGGCTAATTCGATCCATGGAGGGGAATTTGTTACGATCCTTCTGCCTCCTGTACTCACATATACATAGTTCTGCAACCATACGTGTATGATCAGTGTCGTCAGCTGTGCTAACCCAGATAGAAACCCGGAATTTCGAGGATTCAACACATAGATAACGCCACTGCATGGTATCGCTAACGAACTGGGCGGCTCCTCTAAGGAAGTGCCTAGCAGATTTTCCTCTCTCGGTCCCAGAAAATCCTCGGATCACCAGGAAATTGCTTTTCTGGGTGATGTCCGCTTGTTCTATTTGTTTGATCGCGAACCGAACCACCTCAATATCCTGTTGCCCCGTTCTCGCCTAAGGTTTCTCCGTGAGGGCGAGAGATCACACACCGCAACCTCTGTACATATTTGCCGATTGTCTTCCGTGCTTCACTCCAGTAAACAATGCACATCGGTCAATCGAAGCTTCTGTCCCATCGCAATGTCCAATCTCCCAGTGTCCCAATGGGACCTTTCGACCATTCACATCCCTTCGAGGGTTATTGCTGCTAAATTCGCATTTAAAACTGCGGGTTTTTCATGCGCTAGCCAGCCAGCCACAGCCCATCTAATGTGCGTCGGAAATCCTAGCTCTACGATCGGATCGTCGCTTCTTCCTCTCGTGGTGCTAAAAACATCACGCACGCACGGCGCGGCTAAACGCTATGAACAAGAAGAAGAGAACGTTTTCCCGATTAGCTGCTATTATTATTGAGTAGCCAATTATTACACATTTTAACGTGGACTCTATGCTGCATTCCAGAACTATAGTACTCGACTTTGAAAGAAAAAAGAAAACGAAAACCAAAACGATCAATAAACATAGTTTACATTCATGTCATGGCTATTTTCTTGCGTTAAGAAAAATTCGACATTATTGCTCTTTCTTTTCCTTGCTTTCTTCTTTTTCTTCTTGATATTTTTTCTTCCTTTTATATTTTTGTTTCACACTTGTTTATTTTGATTTATTTATTTAATGTTATATTTAATAATATACAAATAATTAATACAATTTGTATATTAGTAAAAAAATCAATAAATAATTAATTTAATTAAAATAATATTTAATAATATACAAATAATAGATAATAATAATAAGCAATAATAATATATTTAATAGTTAATATGTGTGCTGTGTGATATATTTATTGATCCACCCCAACTCGATCTACTTTCGTTTACGATGCCCCACCGAAACCGAAATTAGGTAATTGAACCACCCATCCGCTCCGGATCGCCTCCGCCCAATCCGAAATTTGTTTGCTTTGCCGTAGATCATTAGCGCTGCTGAATGGCTACCTACATAGTGGTAATATGGGCAGTAACCAGTTCTGGTGCTATTTCCCTTCAGGGTAAGATTAAAATTTCCCTAGATTAAGTGAACGCTTCTGTTCGGCTCCGTTAATCCCTTAATTTTTACCCTACTGTTGTGCTAATTATTATTATTTAGTTATGTTTATTTTATTATCGTTTACTAGCGCTTCATTTTTAATTTTAGACAAATTCAGCTATTTTTTAAAATTTCCTGAACTCTTTTTTTAGGAGTTTTTTTTTCTGGAAAGAGTTACACCTCACGTCTGTACTTCACTCCATGTACATACTCGTCCACAGAAATCTGTACGGCGACAAATTAGAATAAAATATTATATAATGCAATATAATATAATATAATATAATATATTATATAAAAATTTTAAATTGTCGCAATCTATTATAGCAGACTTAATGGAATAAAATTCGCCTCATGAAGAGAGTTCATTTTTAAGGATTTAAAAGAAAAATTTAAAGAAAAATTCGAAGAAAAAAGTTGAAAGTAGGAGAAAAATGATATGCTCGCAAACATATTATTTTTGTAGCACTCCAGTGAATATTTTGAGCAAAAAAAAATTCTTTTTTTATTTCTTATTCTTTTTTCTTTTTTACATCGTGCAATTTTTTTTTCCTTCTTGTAACTATTTAAACATATATACTTATTGATTTCACTCGTTTATTTCTCACTGACTCCTTTATTTTTTGAATATATTTTCTAATCCTGAAATTGACGCATTTCGTTCGTTTATTACAGGTTTCTTGTCTATTTTCTATGCTTAACTATGTACGCATTGATGGTTTCGATTTGGATTGTATCTTTTACCGTATTCTGGCCAAATTCTATTGTTTATCAATAGAATAGACACGCACACATAGATTACCATAGAATTTACAGAATATTTAATTTTATCGACAGCTCCCCAATGTACATTTTTCGTTATTTTATTATTTTCAACGCAATAGTGAACATATATGAAATAGCAACCACATAATTTTATCCCTAAAAAACTGGCCGACTATTTGAAATGTGGATCTAATCCAATATTATACTGTTTCGAATCGAAAAAATAAATCAATATTTTAGAGTCCTTCATTTTACAGCAGGAAAACCGGTCGTCCACAAATTCCAGAAATTTTTAAAGATTTGTTCCCGCAAATGGAAGTAGCCTTTAAAGGAGAAATTAGAAATAAAGGAGAATTTTTCTGGAGACTTCAATTGTTAGCAATTGATGTGTTGACCATAAAATTCATTCGATATTTATCACCACGAAAAAAAAAACATTCCCTGGATCGTGTTGTTCCCAGTTTTTCTCGCTTTTTCGACTGCAGTTCTTCTTCAATCTGCTTTTTTTCATTTTATTATTCCACATTATATGATTGTTTTCCCGAAGCAATAGTTCGCTCTCATAGAAATGACGTAATTGTTTGTCCACACGTTGATCGATAAGCATACTTCTCGTTGCACTTATTATTCTTACGTACCACTTATTCAGATGGCACTCGAGGACTCATCAGGAGTGACAGAAGGTGGTGGTGGTGGTGGAGGAGGAGGAGGAGGAGGAGGAGGAGCAAGTGGTCTGCCACCAGGGGTCAGGCCACGCCCACAGGTGCCACCGAAACCGCCCATCGACACGCTTAGATACAGCATGAACAATATTAAAGGTTAGCTGTTTTCGGGACTCATTCTCGACTATTTTGCAATGAATTTGCATGAATTTTGCATAATTCTTTATTTTTCAACATTTATATTATTATATACGATTGCAACAACTCGCTTCGAATATGGATACCTGAGAATTCCCCAGGAATTCATCAATGTGAATCGTTGTTTACGGACTTGTTTACTTGTTTACCTGTTGATTGTTTATAGTAATCACTTGGTTTAGTATCTTATCTGGGCCGCTCGGTCCAACACACCGTCGCCGAAATGCGCCGCAATCATTTCGCGCGCTCCCGCGTCCGCATAGTGTTCTCTTCCTCCTCCTGATTCTCATATCGTTCTATTCAAATCCGGGTTCATTATTGATTTTGTTGACGTGATTAGTGATCAATCGATCAGTGCCAATTGATCGTTTCGTTTGATATTCCTGCGCTAGTTCAGAGTCCAGAGTTTCTCCAGAGTTCTGCAAAAACCAGGGAGGTACATTAGGAGGTTCTTCTGAAAAGTGACCTTAAATTTAATTTGTAATCCTGGGATGAGGTCCTGAGATGATTATCCTTGCAAACGTCCGTCTGAACGTCTAAAAACGTGTTGAAGTTGTTTCTCTTTCCCTCTTAAACCTCCTTTTGATTCGCAAATTCTTCTAATAAACGTAACGTTTCGAGAAAATTCTTATTCTTCATAATATGACTAAATTAAATTCACTAAATCAATAACTAATCAATTAATTAACTTAATGAATCAACTTTTAAATGTTTAAGGGTATTGTACTGTATTCTATAAGCCTCAGAAAATTTTCCTGATATTTTTTTCTGATCGATAAGCAGATCGTGGATTGATACACGTTTTGGTGAATTTCAATGAAACATTGAGTCATAATCCGTTTAGAGACATCGACATCAGATCTGTCCCGTGTACGTCCCAGTACGTGTCCCAGTACATTTAAAATCCTCGCCGAGTATCGCCGAATTGATATCCGTAACTGGCTCTATAGTTCACTCATTCGAAAGTGGTTTGAGGCGAAAAAGTGCTTTTCTATCACAGGACACACGACGCTACGTCCCATTAGCGTTACGTTCCCGCTGGCCGACGATTCCCCGATGGCAAAATTAAACGAATTGGACTTCGAATTGGTTCGAACACATCCTTTCTATTTTCTGGATATACGTAGGGATTCATATGACTTCTCGCTGACCTCTAAAGTGAAAATTTTCGCTCCATACGGCGAGAAATTTTCCTCGAATAACTGAGAAATGGTAGCTATTTAAGGATTATGAGGATTAATGAGGTATTAGACGATTCGAAACACATTGAGTCACATTTCTAGCGCTTAATGGAGACAATATGAAGTGATATAGGCAACTTTCTCCCAAAAGAAATATTTAACTTATTTTAACAAAATAAAATTTAAAAACAATTAAAGTTTAGGTATTTGGATGTAGAAATAAAAAAAAATTCGTAGAGTCATCCTCATATGGATACATGCATTGATTTTCGCTTGTTATTTAGTTTTCTTTTTTTTTCTTGTGCGCTAAACTTTTTTTTCTTTCGTGGAAAAAAATCTGAAATGACCTCTATGAAGTCGCAGTGTGTAAAGCGTCAAAGTGCCGTTGAAAAGTTTTTGCTAGTAAAAATATCAGAATCATCTCTTTTCCATCACTCTCTTCTCTCCTTTTTTCTCCAGGCGCTGCCGGGAATAATTATTCGAAAATATTCGAAATCCAGGTGCATTTCCGAAGTTCTGTAGGGCAATTGTCCAGGTTTCCATGTCGGGATTCTGATTTCATAGAGTTTTTCACTTTGAAATGGCTCGGGAATTGTTGCCACGTTTCTACCGTAATCAGTCAACAATAAATCCGTTCTACAGTATCCACATCGAATGAAAATCAACATATGTATGTATAATCGGCGACATTCTCTAGCCTCAACCGACTATTCCACGAACTGCCTAGTCCGCACGGGGAGAATGTGCTTGCTGTAAATTCCAATCATTTTGTTGCATATTTCCGTCCGTTTGTCGCATCGCTTCGTGTCTTTTCCACCTCCGTAATCCACGCGTTCTCTCTGCGCTTATGTCCCCGTGGACTATAAGGAAGCTGAACTTTCTGCGATTGCTCCTGCTGCTACTGTTCGATCGTTCTCGCCGCCGTCGCCGCCGAGGTCCCCACCCCGCCGTCGTGCCCCGATCCCGTCCCCACCTCCGCCCCCGGCCCGCCGTTCGAAACAGCCGTCCGGCTGGTGACAACGACGTCGTGTCCTTTGTTTTGCGCGTGTCATTGCTAATGCATAGTAGGTGCTACTCATTTTACACACTCACCCATCCTCAACACAATCGTGAGGATCTTTTGAGCTGCACGAGCTCACATCGACGACTCGGCCCATCTAGCGGCGGCTAACAGCTGCTGCGGCACACGTGTAACCTCGGCACATTAGGTACATACGTAAATAAACCCACTCCCATTGTTCCTTATCCCGCTGACCTTCTGGAGTACCATTTAGCATATGGAGCTGACTCTCACCTCACCACCGGAAAACTCTGGAGTCTGAGCCGACCGGGAACCGCATTTACATTTTGGTTCCGTTCGTTCCACGTCCAGTTTTTGTTTGATTTCTAAGGCTTAGCGCCTGGTTCTGTGGTGCGTGTAAATCCCCGTAGCCGAACGAACGTTTGTGTGCGTTTAGTTTTCGCTTGTTTCCCGGTGTGACGGAACCCAGGAAGAAAAAAAAAAAACACTTTTATTCCATTAGAAAGATCCTTAATGTATTGTTTTATCATTACGCGACGCATTCCGCGCCTCCAGAAACTCTATTCCGCAGAAGTTTTTTCCTGTGCCTTTTTTCCGGTTGTTCTAGTTTTTTTCTTTTCGGAAGTCGAACCTTTTTTTTCAGCGCCAAATTTCATCTCATTTTCTCGAAGAATATCCCTTTAAAGACCTGTCTTCGTATTTAATTCGAAGCACCTTCAACCTCCATCGTTCATTCTTTCTTTTGTTACCGTTCTCGAACGTTCTTAAAGGTGTGTAGTAGTGTTGCTACGGCAGAGATTCATTTTCTTTTATTTCTTTTTCCCTCTTTTTAGGCATTCTTTCTCCTTCTTTCCCTCTCCTCTTCTCTCTCTCTCTTCTTTTTCCATCATATGCTTTTGGATCATGGTAAGAGAAAAGGCTGGATTCTTCACGGAAATGAGACAAAAGTTAAATGGAATTATTTTTCAAAAATTAACATTTTCTGCTATTTCCTTTCCTCGTTCATTTTCACCTTCTTTCCCTCTTTCTTCCTACTCTTCTTTCTTATTCCTCTTCTTTCTTCCTCCCTCTCTCTACCCTCTTTTTCCACTTGATCCGATGCCTTGGGATTATTTCGAGAGGAAAGTTTGGATTCTTAGTGGAAATGAGTGAATTTCCAGATGAAAAAAAAAATTAAATTTGGAAGGAAAGGTTCTGGAAGTTGAACAGTTTGAGAACTTAAACTGCTTCCAATATTCTGGGAAATGTCCCCCGCTTAAAAAACGTCACCTTAATGAAATTCCCTGAGAAGAATAAGGGCACTAAAGTTGTTTTTTTCTCGGCTATACACTAATTGCAACCCGGCGTTTTTTTTCTCGCCCTTCTGATTCTGTACGTTGCGTAACGTCGAGCATCCGTCACAGACAGGTCAGGGAGGCGGGCGGGCGGTTGGGGACGCGAGCGAGAGGCGCGACCGTTACAACTACGATTCATTTGTACATTTCAGTGGCGAGCGAGGTCGAGTTTTCGGTGTTCGTCGAGTCGGCGTCTGTTTAGCATTCGAGCACGTTTTTTATTTTTCGGCACAGAGAAGGGCATTCACCTAGATAGCGGGGACGCTATAGGATTTCGTTTATTTTCAATCTTTTTTTTTCTGCAAAACTTAGAACTCGATTCGAATACATTTCGAGTACTGAACTTTCAAATCCTCGAAATTTTCCTGGAAATCTCCCTCGGAATATTCCCTGTCGGCTCTAGAAGCCATTTCTATAGAGAAGAAAACGAGAGTAGAAAACTGGTCCTCCTCAATGTCTTCACTCTGTCCTCACTAGTTATTTTCTGGTGGAGAAGAAATTTTCAGGAATTAACAATGGAGTGCTGCTTCTTTTTTTTTCCTCGCGAACAGCTGAGTTTTCCAACGCATTGCGTTTCATTTCGTGCTTTTCCACTTCCTCTCTGCCTTCACCGAAAATATTCCCGGAGAAAATTCTCTCAAATTTATCAAAATCCAGCTGCAGCTGCCGCGTCCGAGAATTCATTAATATTTTCATGTGGATCTGGGTGATAAATGTGACAATTTCTGTTTTGTTTTTCCGCGAATTTTTTTTTTGATTAATCTATCGCGATATAAATAGGGATTCACTCCGGCGAAACATCCAATTACTCCAGTATTTCGCATTTTTTAATACCTCGGCGTAATTTCCGAAACGATACACCGCGATAGCACCGGCCAAAACGACTTTTTCACTTTGCCTTGACGCCGGTGCTTATCAGAAACGTTTTTCCGCCGTGATATGACGCTAATCTCATGTTCCCATTGGCGTCGTCGCGTTATATAGGACCTCGTCGTCCGCCGGTTACGAGTTGTACGGTCATTTTTTTTCTCGGCTTGTTAATCTACGAATTCTCCTCCGCATCCTTATCGCTTCGTTTGTTTTCGTTTTCGCTTTTCACGACAATGTTTTCGCTCATCTGTGAGATTATGAGAATCTCCGCTTCATACACGCATATATCTGATCTGATCGTTTCACGCTGGCGACGTCAATCGCACGTCCCGTTCATAAAGTCCGCATTTTTGCGTTCGAATCGCTTAGAACGAACAAACACCCACGCACACGCATCATCATCATCATCAACGACGACAACTATCAAATCATCCGAGCTCTATGATTTATTGAACAAAATGCTTGCATATCGACAATATAAATTACAAAGAGGTGAGCACATATCTATTAGCGATCTTCAACGATTATTGATCGATCCGTGGGTAAGGGGAAAATGGCGATGAGAGGGAAAGAGCTGTGGCGAGTGTACGTGTGTGGGAGAGAGCGAATGAGAATTTCATTTTCAATAGACGATATCGTTTCGCATGGGAACGTTGACGGTGATGTAGCGTGTAGAATTCCGGTTCGGGACGAATCTTTCTCTTTTTTTCCCCCCTCAGCGGAGCAAATTTATGAGTTTCTGCATGTGACTGTGGCTACGTACGTACGTATAGCCGCGGTGGCATAGAGGAGGAGGAGACAGAGGAGGTGGGAGGTCATGGAACGATACCAGTGAGGGAAGCGAGTCGCTGCGGGATTCCTGACATTATCGTCTGTCGAAACGACTAAATTAACGACTTTGACAGATTTTGCGTTATGCTAAAGATATATGGCAAACTCTTACCCCCGTGGATACGGTAGGATAGAGGTTTTCTTTACTTTTCCTCTGAAAAAAAGGTGGAAATTTACGAATGATTTACGATCGATCAAAAAGATTTACAACCACTAATTAACAAGTCGTTCAGCAACTGCTGGACACCGATAGCTATCGATTTTTTTTTCTGGGAGTGTCGAACTTTCTGACACACAAAAAATCGTTGTATTTTTGTAATTTTCTTATCTAAACCTTTTTCTATACTATTTATTAATTTTTATTTTTTACTGATCATTATTTTCATTCTTCATTCATGTGGGGTTGCGAACTCGAATTTTGGAAAATTTATCAACTTCGATTTCTATGCAGATTTCATTGTATTACATGAATTTCTATATTATTTCTTCATTTGTCTGTTTATTACATTTATTTCATTTATTTTTTTCACGTTATATAATGGATATATATGATTATTTAAATTTTTCTATATTTTCCTCTAATGAACCTTTGTCTTTAAACCAAAAAACTGATTTTTTTTCAGAAAGTTTTTTTCTTCTAGACATACTTTTCTCTGTTGTTTTTTTTTCGAATTTTCAGGCTTTCAATTATTTTTGTGCTTTGTTTGTTATTGTTTCAATTTTATTCAAATTTTGTTTCGTTCAAAAATTTTGTTTCTGGGAACTTTTTGTTAAAATAAGGACTAATGTCTTTCTATCATAAAATCCGATTTAAAATTGCTTAAAAATGCTTAAATTTCTAAACATTTCCTCACTTTTTTAAAGTTAATTCTAATTTTTGTTTTCTTTTATCTGTTTATGTTTGCATCCAATGTTTTTTATTGTCTGATTTTTTATTCTCTGATTTTTTATTCCTTGATTATTTTTTTATTCTTTGAAATTTTTTATTCTTTATGAGAAATTTTCTTAAATCCAAAACTTCTCTATAACTTTTTTCTTTCTTGTTAGAAGTAAAAATTTGTGAGCACAACGGAAATGTGACCAGTTATTGATTGATAACATTGATTTTTCTGTTTAGAATCAGCAGATTGGCAATTGGACGCTCTACTGGAGGAGCTGTCCGCATTGGAAACACAATTGAATTCAACAAGCGGCGGTGACCAACTCCTCCTGGGTATTCCATCGTTACCATCCGGATCATCATCATCATCAACAACAACAACAACAACAACAACAACACATCCGGAACGAAAACCACCAGTACCACCACCTCAACACCAGCAGCACACGGTTCAACGAGTCATTGAGCATAAGGAGGACGTGGCGGTTACGGTAGGTTTTTACGTTCTTCTTGTTTTTTTCTTTCGGTGGATTAGTGTATTGGGTTACTCTAAACTTTCAACGATGATCTTTCTTCTTCTGGATCAGTGCATGCGAGGGCTGTGGGGGCCAGAGGGGGGCGTCTGCTGACCAGTTGCCCGCCACCACCAGCAGCAGTCGGTGATTTCTAATCTTATAATGCACTGAGACGTGGTGGTGGTGGCGGTGGTGGTTAGACCGTTAGCCGACGGACGTCAACAACGCAATTTCCTCATTAACATAGAGATCGATTTGCCGCCGTCGGCATCGATTGAGTTAAGATCGTCCCGTAAGGGAGAGACCAGAACTGATTGACATCTTCTGACTCTTCGGCGGTAAAATTCACAAGCAATTAGGTTGTAACGCGATTTTTTCGTCGGTTCAAGAGCTTATAATGAGTCTCCGTAATTATGATGGAAAAAACTATGAAAATTATGTCCCTGAGGAATTTTCTCCGAGAGGTGAGGGTAGGAGAAGAATCCTTGAAATGCCAATAATTTATATATTCGTAATTCTTTATTTAATTTATTAAAAATAAAGGTTAAAAGATCATTTCAAAAAATCTACGAAGAATTTTTTTTTTGAATTTATCTACGTTTTGGAAGAGTCGTGTCCATAAAGATTTTTTTTAAGAGTAACCCAAATAAGATGCTAAATTTTCCTCACTATGTCTTCTCAAAATCTCTCGATAAGTTTTCCGAATTTTCTTTAGATGAGCTATTATCTCAGCGATTGCTAATTTCCTGATTTTACAATAACTATAATGGAAGAAACTTTATTTACCCGTAAGTAAAATGTTCACCTACAAAACAGCAACATTTTTCTTTGAATTTTTCTTTTTTCTTCCTTTTTTGTACGTTGCAGATAATAGAAGCTGTGCTAACGAAATGAAATGAAAATCTACGTATTTTTTTCTTCAAGGAAAAAATTCCTAGTTCTCAAATTCGGTATTCCCTGAATCCTGCATTGTAGAATGAATCGTACACTACTTTTTTTTTTAAAAAAAAGTTGAATACAATCATGCACTGTTTTTTCTTAAAAAAAAACGCAATGCACGTTTCAAAACCACTTTAATTAATGAGGAATTACTTTTTACTACTTGTTGTTGATGTATGGCAGTATTGTGATTCAAATGTTGGTGTGTGTGTCCATTTTTGCAGCCGTTGAGTGTAAAACACAAGTGATTGAGTAGCTAGTAATACATAACTGTCAGCAGTGTAGAGCGGTTCGGGTGTAATTACACACAAAACGTAATGAAATTGTGAGTTGAGTAATAGCAACAGCGTGCTGCCAATTTCTATCTTAATATAAATATTGAATACGAATGATATGTATATAAATATAAACAAAAGCAAAAAAAAAACCTCCGTGAAAAGTTTTTCCTTCGAACTTTATAAAAAGTTTTTTTTTGAAAAATGAATCCTCTTCAGAAGTGAACAAACATTTCCGGGGTTTTTTTTTTGTAATATTTCATTTCTAATGAATCCTATTCACAAGTTTTCGAAGAAGTCTCGAACAAACATTTTCGTTTTCCTTTTTCTTTCTGATTTTTTCAACTACAGATTTATAATTTGTTGTCTAACTGTGATTTCCTATCAGAAACGTGAGAGAAAACGATGAGTCTCACTTCCTCTCTAGTACTAATACTTCTTACCTACTGTTTTATTTATATATTTGGAGAAAATTTAGAACTTATCATTTATTTATTGAAACCTATTATGTAATTGTTTATTCATTTCATGAATCAAATCCTACAGTACCTTTTCTGTAAACACGGTAACAAAACTTTTCCATTCAGTGAATTCCTAAAACTTCCAATGACTTCTACTGAAGCGAATTTCCATTTTTTTTAATGAGACTACAGTCTTTTTTCTTTTTATAGGAAATTTTCCTATTCTGTGCAGAGAGGAAATTCAGCGAGTAGTTTGAAAGTGCACAAAAGCTGCTCAAACAGTCACTCTTTGAAATTCAACAGTATTTTTGAAAAATATACCGAATTTCTGTAGTGTAGTTTATGCAAGGTGTTCACTATTTGCTTGGAGTTTTGCAGCTATGAAAAATATGTAAATTTACTCTTTATTTATTTATTTTTATTTTTGAGGTCTATCAGAGTGATTGTACTCTTTTTTTGCCAGAAAACCATCACACGTTTACATTTTTCGGAGGGAAAACTACGTCTTTTCATGTACTCGTGGAATCTCTGTGGTTCCCAAGCGTATTAGCCGGAAACTGTGCTTTAAGCAGCACGAGTTACGCTCATAACATGCACTTTTTCTCTTCCGAATTCCGAACGCAGCTGTACGTGTTGTTGTGATGAATGTGGACGAGTTTTCGGTTTTGCTGTAATAGATGAGTCTCATTTTACGCACATTCACGACACATGTTCTACGTGTGAGCGAAATCGGCCGCTTAGGCGTTTTAGGTGGCTAATAGGGTGGGCTTGGGCAGTGGATGATTGTTTGTTCGATTGAGTTTCAAGTTGGGACCCACCTGGACGGAATAATGACGAAAAAATATTAATATTTTATGTATGATTTCACCTAATATATAATTTATTCATTATTTTGTACTCAATTACTTGGATTGTTTATTAAATTTGATATTTAATTCTATACACCTTATGTGTGTTTAATAACAACTTATTTTAGAAATTTTTAGCGAACTTTTCGCTTTTAAGTAGTGATCTTTTCAGTAGGACTTTTTTTGAAGATTTATTACTATTTAGATTTTTATCTCTTCAATTTCAGATAAGGATGACACAAAAAGTAGCGAAAAACAGCAGAACAGTTTAATTGGTTTTAAAAGCTTATTTGGACACCTCCATTTGAGTTTTTTTTCAAAATTCTTAAAAATTCAAAAATAAGAACCGTACTTTGATAAATTATGTAATCGCAAGAACACTCACTAATTTTTGTGCGTCGATCCACTGACAGGTTGTTATTTTTTTTAGCTCAAAACCCGGAGAAGTGTAAATTGAAAAATTTGAGGAATCTACAGAAAAAGAAAATTATGGAACAACACTGTTAGTAACCAAGGAAGATCCAAAGAAATTTTCCCCAATTTTTTTTTCTGCAAGGATATCGCTGTTGTGGCGCCATTCCCTTATAGAATTAAAAAAAAATAAATATCCACCCAAACTGCAAACACAGATTATTATGCAATTAATAAACAATAAATTATATAAATAAATACATGAATGTATATAACTGGATTCGGCTTTCTAATCACCTATTCTAAGACTCAAAAAAAATTCACAAAACTTCAACATCATTTTTGTGATCACAAAAATTCAACACCATTTTTGAAACGCTCAATATTTTTGTGAAACGAAATTTCAGCACTCGGCTGTGCTCGAATGACGTCAAACTAATATACTTCCCCTTCTAAAAGAGAAAATCGGCTTGACCGAAACTTTTTATGGAAAGTGCATAGTGCTCCCTCTCATCCATCTCATGTTGCAGAAAAGTATCCTCCGTTTTAGTTTTTTCTGCGATTGGTTGAAAAATGTACTGGATAACTGGATAAAGGGAGAGCTTTATCCGATTGGGACCCTAGCTGACGGATTTCTCTTCGAAAAAATCGAAAAGAAAACATTGAAACTTATGAATACTATCTTTGCTCTGCTCCTATTATTCTATTAAAGGAAGCTTGCCAAAAATAGGTCTCGACACGAACTTTATCCATTCACGTTACTTATCGTTTTAGTGTTCTGCTGTATTGCAATTTTTCGGAGAAAAACCGTAATGACTGTAATTTAATGAGTACTAATTACGGTAACACCATGTTATTTACTTGATAACGTTCCTTGGGTGTCCCAAGGACCTACCTATGGCCGCGATCTGAGAGAAATTCCACATATGGTTTCATGTCGAAACAGCTGACTGTCGTATTGATTAGTGACGTCATAATTTTGGACAACTGTTCAAGGGAAATTCGTCAGAATTTGTGAAAACTTTGAATGGGATAAAATAAAGCATAACTTCATGGATTTTCTACTAGTATTCAACTATTCAGGAGCTGGTGAAATTTGCGTATTTTATAAGTTTTTCTCTGTTTCTCTGCCACCCCTTCCATTGAAATGAACACTACTCACAATTACCAACTTGCTGATCCTTGAATAGTTAGGAATCTCGTTTATTGACCCGAAGAATAATACGCTAAGTTATTTTTTTGATCCTAAATGTTTAATTATAGGCTATGAATAGCGTATAGCGTAATAAATAGCGTAATAGTATAAATATAATATAATAAGCGAGTTGAACAAATATTTCGATTTTTTAGGATGTGAAACTAAATTCCCAGAGGGAATCAAGATTTTTTTAATCATACGTTTTCTGAGTTCAATTTTCTGAATAGTTCAATGATATTGAATTCATAGATCGAAATGAAAAATCGAAGATTTCTGGTGATTTTGACTTTATCCAGAAATATTTGAGCTATGCGTATATGTAGTAGGTTTATGTATGTAGCAGAATCGGAAACGGAATGAATTCCAAATTTTTAAAGAATAATTTCTTTTTTGACGTCATCCCATGTGCACCTGCGGAGTATACGCCACTGGAAATTGATATTTCTGAAAATGCAAGGGCCGCTAAGCTTAATTATTTGCTTAACATTTGATTTTACTTTAAAATTCTAGAATTAATTTAAATTCATTTATCGAAATTTTGAGGAATACTAGAAAAATTAAACAAAATGGAAAAAAATAGAAATCAAATGGAGTTTTTAAGAAAATTTTAAGAAAATTAAGAAAGGCTGTGGTTTACTAAAAGTTGAAATGGACTACGATCCACGATTACTAATTGGTTTAGTTCCACGTAAAGAAAGTGAAGTAAAATGTCATTCCCGTAATCTGATGGGATTCTCATTCATTCGTTTACGGATTATCCACGACGTAAATGCGCATCGGAACGCATCGGTCCGCGGTCGGTTGGTGGTCGGTGGTGGCCGAGTAAGACATGCACATTTATCAAGATCAGCCGCATATGTCAACTCTAACGACTCGTCCGTTCGTTCGTTCGTTCCTGCTCCGTGCGCGTGACCGCTCGCGGATTCTCGCGGACGAAGAGTAAATTACTGTAGGAGACCGATTCACCGAACGCTAATTCACCACCACTTGTCTTACTTTTGAGCAATTTTTACTGGACAGGAGGAGGGGGAACGACGTACGTGATTCGTCTTCATGTTCGTATATTATGCGGACGAGTTCCCTCGAGAGTCAAAACAGCAGCAGCATCACGGAGCCCTCCCCACACGCAGCGCCTATCTAATCTCATCCAATTGAATCCGCAACATCCGCGCTCATCAAGAGTCGAATTCGGGAAGCCGGGAATGAAATGGGAATTGTGACGTCATCAAAGGGATTTACGTTTATAGAAGGCGTATTTTTACAGTTGAATTCCCTTTACTGGACGAATTATTTTGCGTCCCGGTGTTTCTGGAATCAAAAAAAGATTTATTTACTTGAACGCTTTGACAGATGAAAATTTTCAAAAGAGGGTTCCCGGAAAAGTCTTGGAAATCCCGGTTTCTTATTGAAGACTCATAAGTTTTCCTACTCTCGCATTTGGTGCATCGAAGTAAAGAATAAAAGCAATATCTCTTTAAATAAACGAATTGTTGAATAAATGAAGAGAGAGAAAAAAATGGAAATAAGAATTTTTGCCTAATTGAGAAGGGAGAAATACCTGAACTTCTTCTATTCTGACATAATTTTTTGGCCGAGAAAATGACAACTTTCAGGAGATTGTATTTTCGAGATCTTTTTTTTTTGGGAATTTTGTATTTAAAACCAATGGCGACCCCTAAAAATTAAGGGATAAGGATAATTAAGGATAATTACGCGGGAAAAGTTTTATTACTTGCTACGTTTAAGATCATAAACGAACTTTGTCATACTTTTCCAAGAGAAAAATCAGAAGCAAAAAGGAAAATATAGTAATATTTTTTCTATCCGGGGACCATTTCAACCTCATAGTCACACGTTCACGATCTTTGGAAAATGTTTGTTTTATTGAATGCGCATTTATTGAAGTCTTATTTAATGCGAGTAAACCATAAAAATCATATTTGAAATTTTCGGCTCCTCGCTTTACTACCGTAACCTTTTCAAACTACGACCACCACTTGCTTTCATCTCGCACGTTTCTTCACTTTAATGTTATTGCGGAATGACCTTACCTAAATGACATCCATGTGTGCCCATATGGTCAGTGAATAAGATGCGTGACGAGAGATTGTCGACCAAGATATAACCGTACTGACCTTCACTGTCGATTACTCTCACATAAGACAAGGTAGATGAGGCTGTAAAACCGCCGCCATCCTCCTCCTCCCCGTCCTCCAACTCCTCATCGTCGTAGAAGTTCATAAGGGTCAAGAAACGTATTGTTTAGAGGTTCGGCATAAAAGTTGGATTACATAATTTTACGAGCGAGTGGGAGCGGGTGGTTTCGGAGGGATTTGGCAATGTTCCAAAAAAGGCGCAGCCTCAAAACATCTGGAACTTGCTGTTCGAGGAACTGAAATGTTCACTACTATACAGTTATTAGATTGACAATTGCAATTATAGCCACAGACCATCAGTTACGCAGCGGATACGGTAGAGTGATCAATTAATATTTAGTTATTATTGCTTAGAACTGTAAATAATGCGTAATAAGTAAAAAAAAATAAACAAATACATAAACAGTGATAATGCATCAAATAACTGCACCAATAATAATAGTAGTATTAATAACAAACGTAATATTTATAATGATAATAAATAATAAAAAAATAATAATAAATAGTAATACCCAACACTAATGGTCGCTATCATTGAAAATTATAAAATACAGAAGAAAAGAAGTAGTTATGAAAAACAAAATAACATGCAAAAATCCATAAAAATAGATAAATAAGAAAATAAGAAAACTAAAAAAAAACTGACTAAGACTAAATAAGAAATCGCTATTTTCTGTTTCTATTCTCCTCTGGTTTCGGTTACCCTTTCGGTTATTTAACGTCGAACCTCATTTTGACTCGCCACAACCAAAGGGAAATGACGCAATTTGTCATTGTGATTTCTCGTTCAGTAAAGGTCAACGGGTTATTTTCGTTTTAACAAGGACGTGACGGCCGTAGCCAGTTTGGGGAAAAAAAAGTGCATTTGATTAAGACGGACGTATCCAGACATTTTGCATGGATTTGTTGCCATATGTCTTAGGCTACTAGACACAAAAAAACAGCCAGGTCGATGCCGCTATTTCTCAAAAAAAAATCTTTGTTGTCTGAGCTCTTTTTGAGTTGAGAGGCAATAAAAGAAGTAGAACGGTCCAGTAACAGTTTTTCCATTAATTTCTGTGTAACCAGGGGGTCACGATTACGGTAATTGACTGGCTTACTTCTCGTCTCCTTCTCCTTCTCTTTTTTTTGAGTGCCGCTTGTCTCTACAACGAGCTCGTTTGTTTATATTATGGTTGTGTGCAAGGGTCAAGCGCTATGCAATTGTTAGCGTCTTGTCCAAGCGAATAATTTAAAAGGGGTCGGAAGTGGAAGTAAAAAGTTTGCTGTGACGTAACTAACGTGAAGCAAACCGCTATTTTTTCGTTTTTTTCAAAAATCACTGACAAAATGTAATATTTTAAAGCGCAATTAAATTTTTTCTTTCAAATCACCTTTAATCAGACATATTATGCAACATTTTGTGAAGAAATTTTATACATTTCATTTCATTTTCATACTCATAAATTGTAAACATTTCATACTCATTTTCATATAGAATACGAAATTTTATTCATACTAAATTTCAATCTCACATTAAAATGTCATCTAATAGAATAAATTTAAAAAGTGTGGTAACTTTACTGTGATAATACTTCAAATAACTGCGCCAACAATAATGGTAACATTAATAGTAATAGTAACAGTAATAGCAATAGTAATAGTTATAGTTATAGTTATAATGGTAATAAATAATAATAAAAATAATAATAATAAATAGTAACACCCAACACTAATCGTCATTATCACTGAAAATTATAAAATACAAAAGAAAAGAAGTAGTGATGAGAAATAAAATAACATAATAGAATCCATAAGAGATAAATAAATAAAAATAAAATAAACAATATGCAATATAAGGACAAAAATCTGTTGAAATTAGTAAAATCTCATGGTATCCAGTTATCCATCACTATTTTCTCTGATTTCAGTTGCCAACCGCATGTGCACCGTCCTCGTGTTCATCACCGGATGGGGATAGTGCCTTCGGTGATGCGTCATCCACAGAATCGGCACGATGTCGCAATTCGGCATTTTCCAGTAATGATAGTTGTCGTGACTCGCTGCATACACCTAGCCCTACACAGGTATGTAAATTATTTTTTCTTAAATTTTAAATCATATTCCAGTTTAAGGCATTATTTCATGCCATTTTTGGGAATTTAATGTGAAAGAATTTTTTTTTCGGATTTTCTTCTCTCCTACCAGTGGCAGATTTTTACTCAAAGTGCTAAAAATTACGGTAATATCCTAAAACTGAATGGTAACGTGTATATGTGTTTGTGTGTAGCCCTACTATGCAGCAACAAACATTGTGATGCCTATATGATCGCTATAATTAATAAATCAATCGATCACGGGACCCAAAAAGATATCCTCGATCATACAATATCCATAAATCACGTCTAAGCGCTCAACGACTTGGCATTTCGCCAAAATTCGCCCACTACGCACCTCTTTACGACCGATTCGTAGCCGTAAGCAGACCATAAAACAGCGAATCTCACAGCCGAGCTCAACTAGGGCCGGTTCGAACGTTGTTTGTTTACCGATCAGCTTTTTCCCCCCTACGTTCGGCCGATCGTGTTTAACCGCGAGCATTTACAGATGATATGCGTCGCGTTGCGTCAGTTATGACGCAACGCAAGCAATGCGTCTCATTGAGATAAGTGCTGCTTACACATATGGGATTTGTATGGTTCGTATTACAGCAGCGGTTATTTCCATGAGTATTTCCTAGGTAGGGGAGGTTAGAGCGCAGAGAAGTAGAGTTAGGTCAATTGTTGTTATATCCACGAATCCTAGTTAGGGAAAGTTAGTGTGCAGAAGAGCAGAGTTAGGTCAGTTGTGATTTTCCGGGTTTATTTTAAGGATTTATGGCCAGAATTACGAAATTTCCTAAATTATGGCATTTGTTTTTTTTTTTTAGGGATTCTTTAAAGTCAACTTATCCATGAGAATTCCCATTTATGATTAATGGTTATGATTCATTTTGTGGGTCGATTTTTGGCACTTCGCCAAACATCTCCGTATCCTCCGATGAGGAACACATAGAATCTCATTATGAAAAGCATATTCAAGCTATTCTCCTCCGCTTTGTCCACCGGGAACTAAAAATATCGAGCCAGGTGGCTAAATATATGACCTCAACAACATACGTAGATGAGATGAGCTGACCGCTGTTGTTCGGATCGTTGTTGTAATCCATTGACATATCGTTCGTTCGTTCGTTCATTTTGTTCCCCCTCCGTCACGGCACTCACTCATCCTCATAAATGTAGACTAGTTTAAACTACAATCATAGTAGCCGAACACGGTGTACTACTCTCTTAATCTGGATGACTGATGTTGCCCGGGAAACTCGTCCATCTGACACGATAAGTCAATATTTCGAAGAAATGAAGGATAAAGAATAAAGTTCCTGGCAAGGAAACTCGTCCATCTAACACGATGAGTTGATATTTCCAAGGTCTGACACGATAAATAGATATTTGCAAGAAATAAAGGATAAAAAATAAAAAGATAAATAAAAGATAATAACAGAATTCATTCTATATTCTAATATATATTCTATTATATTATTATACTATTATATTATTCTATTATATTATTATATTATTATATTATATACTACATATTATATATTCTCGTTACTGCGTGAATTAAATTTAAACAAAGCAAAAATCTGGTTAGGAATGTAGTCAGGATCTACCTTATGAGATGTAGAAATAATCTGTGAACTACGCTCAGCGAGAGCAGAAAACATAAATAGTTATTTATTGAAATATCCCCCACGCATTCAAGGATATTTCGAAGAAAAACTACTAAAATATTCAATTATTAATTAGTTAAAGAGTAAAGTTTCTGAAGGTTAATCAATACGCTCGGGATGCGGCCCCATGATCGCTTCAATTTTGACTCGTTTTGAGGATTACAAATGTGTAACTGGCCCGTACAATGGCTTACGGGGGGCTAGCCGATCTGTCAAGTCAGTGCCTTTATCCTCCCAGACAAGTCTGGTCCGACAATTTATCAACCCCTGATGGGATGAAAGGCTTGGTGAGCACTAGAGCGGATTTGAACCGCCGATCGAACGTGCACCGAGCGGAACTTCGAACCAACTGCGCTACGCCCGTTCTAAGAATTCCAGGAAATACGCGGAAAAAAGAACACACGGCCTTCGGCATCTGTTCAAGTTCAAAGCGGCATTCCGTTGTGAACACATTACGTAATCGAAGCAATGGCGATCAGATGTGTTGTCCACGGGCAGAGCAGGTGCCACAGCGGGATGCCTTTATAGAACCGTTCCAAAGTCAAGGCTAACTAAGAAACGTGAACGACGAGAAATCCAGATGTCATCTGTATCAATTAGTTGGGGGAAAAATTGCGGAAATATTTTTTAACCTATTTTTTTGACAGCGCAAAGTGAAAATAGGGTGAAACAGTTTTCGTCGATCATAATGAAGGGCTAGAAGATAGGTGAATGAGGGAACGAAGTGTTTTTGGACGAGGAATAGGTGTTCGATCGAACAGTGGTGTTCGAATACTCGACAACGTTCGACTATTCGAATGCTCGAGCATATTTGGCGTCCATATTTGACAACAATTTAAGTATTTAATAATTATTAATAATAAGGAATATATTTATTGTAGGTGTAGATGGTGTATTTAGTATACATAGGTGGAGTATATGTTCGATCGAACAGTGGTGTTCGAATAGATATTCGTCAAAATTCGACTATTCGAATGGTCGAGCATATTTGACGTCCACGTATTTATTAATTATTTATAACATGTAACATATTTATTGGTTCAAAACAGTTCAATGACAAGTCTAAGCATTTGCAGAAAAAGAGAACTGCAGTTAACGCACGAATTCGAGCATTTGAATGAATATTCGAAAATTACCGATTACACAATCGAATGATCAAATTATCGAAGATTCAGTGCTGCTTCGGATACTCTTCATATTACTATATAGATACTAAGAAATTGGACAGCGCTGGGAAATTCTATTGGGAAAGATTCGAAAATTCTGGAAGTAAAATTCCACAGGATTTTCCTTAAGTATGGATTTTGGATCTTCTGCAGATTTTATGGTTTTTGTCGGTGATCTCACATTATTGGTTAGAGGTGACCGTAATGTTTTGTAATTCTTTGTCTCTCTTTGCCAATGAAGGACAAACAGCTTTGTCGCTCTTACGTTGACTCATGTCCTCGCCTCTAAAAAAAAAAGAAATCCGCATCGTAGCGGTCGACTTTCAAGTTTTATACGTCTTTGTTGCGGGGACATTTAGTTGTCGTGACTATTTGCTCGCTGAATTTCCCGCTGTGCATGCAGACGAGTTGTGGACGAGTTCTCACGGGTGGCGGTTGAGATCTCAGCACAATCTCAAAGAGAAACAGAGAGACGAAAATGTCTGCTTTATGAATGAATCCGACGATGGCGTCGGCATCGTTGGCCTTATACGTCATCACATCCATCAATTATTGATTTTCCGCCTCAGCAATTCGTGTGATTGCGGAGCGGAAACGGGCGGCGGTACGTGAAAAGAGCACCGAGATTCTTCACATTGATGACTGCTAGCGCGTAGAAATAAGAATAGGTTAGAGGTTATGGGAATTTTGGCAGTTTGCCAGGGATTTTGTGCCATCCGCGAAAGCTGGAGTGTGGGCGAATCCTGAGTTCAGATGACAGCGGTCCTGAGACGACGTGTTTCTGCAGAGAATTAGCGCCCATGGACCATAAAAAGTCCCCAATGATCGTAGTTTGAGGATGGTTAAAACTTGAGAAAAAATGTTGGATACTGTCATTCAAGGATAGTAATCGATGCTGAAAGTAGAACTACCGTAGATCCCAACACGACGTGTTTCTGGATAAAATTAGGGCCATGAACGATAAAAACTCCTCAATGGTCGTTTTCTGGAAATGGTTAAAATTTGAAAAAAAAAGTTGGACAATATCACTCAAGGATAATGACTGATGGTGAAGATGGGCCCTAATTCCTTTTCGTAAATATGGTTTGTATGTAAAAAAAAAATGAATGGACCAGGAAACCCTTGCTAATTATATTAAAGGACCATCTGGTACGGTAAATTTAAAGAGGAACAGTAGAGCAATTTATGACCTTCTGTGCGATTTTTTCCCCGCCGGGGATTTTGGTGGACAGGTGCAAACCGGCCTGAATACCGAATGTCTCTGAGATTAATTATGGTCAAGCCGGTTAGAACCTTCTGGCATGCGTAATACCGTAACCGATGTCAGTACAACGCAACTGACCAATGACTAATTGTTGTTAATTGTTCGATTTACAATAACTATGATTATTATGGGAAAGTGGTGATGGTGCAAACGACGGGAACGAGGGGAGGGGGTGTTTAATGACGGCGATGACATACATTTATGACGTACAGCGAATGGTTTAGAATTCTCTTCGATGTGTTTGTGAGATGAATGAAAAGAACCAGTGAACCGAGGTGAAGTGAATTAATGGTTGGGACCTGGATTTTGCGCTAAATTCAAGGTTGGGACCTGAATTTTGCGCCATAAATTTCAGGATTATTGGGGGGATTGAGTTTGATAACGTCTACACTTGCTACCTACACCGCAAAACCTATCTTTCCGTAGAGGTAGACCCTATCGTCATCAATTTCCTGGAATGCTCTTTTAACCAGTTGCTGCAGATTTTGGGATTTAAGGCAGAACATAAATTAACATAATTACTAATAAAAAATCAAACGAAATACATTTAAGCTCCACCTCATAATATTTTTGTTGAAAAATTAAGTTAACTGAAATTAAATCAATTAATTCGAAACATAGTGCTTCCTCTTCGAGCTCGTGCCTTAAGTAACTTCACGGCCATGCTTCAACCCTAAGGCTACGAAATGTGAGAAAACAAAAACCGTTTCATTAAACACAAAGGAAAAACAAAATTCAATTGACTAGGCGAAAGAAACTGCTTGAACGCGTTCAAATCAGTAATTAAACAAGATTTTGTCGAACTGGTTCGAAGTTGGCTCATTGCCAACCAAGAAGTAGTGGTTAACTCCACACAAACAGTATCTATTTGCTTTCACCTCTTTTTTTCTCAATTTCATCCATAATTTTTTTCATTCCGCGAGAGCGTAGTTAGTCTTGAAAATGAATGACTGTGAAATGTTGATGAAATAAACAAATATAAAATGAAAAAAAAACAAAATAGACGCGAATAAAATAACATAAATAACACCAGCAAAGGTGGAAAATTATGATTTGAATCTCAGATAATTCCAGAATAAGACTTTTTTTTAGTTCTTGTTATTCTTTGTACTTCTCCATTGACTTTGTATAATTTAAAATAAATAAAAATAATGTGTAGAATTTTCTGTGGATTACCGTAGTCAGCGAACAACCACGTTGTTTTGTAGTAACACTAAAATGTGTTGCGTAATGTAACGTAACGTAACGTAACGTAATAATAATGTTGCTGCGTTACTTTTGCGACTTCGCACTAAAACGAGCAGAAAAGGGAGGATTTTTTTTTCTTCTGTGTGCCGCACATCAATGCCATTCGTTGTGTACATAACCTTCGATAAGAAGTAAAAGGCGAGCAATAAAATCCTTAGAATGCACAAATGTTTGTGATTTTGCTTAGTATGCATACGTAATGGCGGATTTTTTATGCTCAGGTCCATAGGTAGGAGGCAATTCGAATTTTTTCTTCAAATATTGAAGGTTTATCAGCAAAAGCCAGCTAGTAAATAAAGAAATAGATTAAAATAGTACACGTTACTGCTAAATATCCCCATTGTCCGCATGGGTTCAGAAAAAAGTTTATTTTTAAGCTAAAAAAAAACCAAAACGCTACTTCTTTGCCGTCTGCTAAACTGCGCTTAAGGTGACGAGATCTAGGATTTAAATCGCTGTCAAAAGATGTTCTAAAAGATTTTTCAAGTTGTAGAAATTTCGGGTAATAATAAAATTCCAAAAAAATTAAGGGTAAAATAGGTAGGTAAAATAATCCGAGGGAAAACCCTGGATTTCGGGATGCTACCAAACTTTTGAAGAATAGAACTTGAACTTGATTTCTTTTTTTTTAAAGAAAGAGGTTTTATACTATCATGTTGTTTTTTGTTCGGTGGAACCAAATCCGTCACAATTTCCATCCAATCTTAGATCTTAGCAAACCTGATCTGAATCAATCTATTGATTGATTTGAACCGATTTTTTTTTTCGAAGGAAAATGTCACGACAGAATGTGTCACTTTATTCGAACAGGTTTGGTCTCTCACATGTGATTGTGTGGAGCGCAGGAATTCCATGAATCCATGAACACCGTTGAACCTTTGAAATTCCTGGGTCAACACTTTTGAGTTACTGAACTTCCATGAGCGTATTTTACAAAAAAATTATTTAATATTCATATAAATAGCTCAGCTGAGCTTGATCCACATAGAAATCCACGATTTCTATGGTGGATGATGTGTGCACGCATTCATTCCACTGAAGCGTTGACGCATTTGAAGCGACAAGACGGGTTGATGGGTGGCGGCGGCGGTGGTGGTGGTGGCGCCGTATGAATCAGCGCTCTACGTACGTACATACACACACACACACACTCACATACACGTTACTCAAAAGCTGTCATCCCGAATTATTGATCGATGTACTTTAACTGATCCGTGTTCTTTTTTTTTGTGCATCATTCACTATTTCCCGCAATTGGAAAAAAAAGTAGAATCCACTTTAGATTTCTCCACGATCTACCGAATTAACGGCCGAGGAATTGAAAGCGGCGAAGATTAAGCAGGCATTGGAGAAGATGCGTGAGGCGAAGGTAAGCGCGCCGATGACGTCATCCGTAGTGTTTTTCTGGAATGTTCCGAGTCTTAGTCAATGAGAAAAAAAAGCAAAGATTCTTAGGAATATTCTCCGTTACGTAGCCGGGCATATCGGTATGAAAGAAAAAGCCTTTGAGTTCCCGCCTTTTGAAGATTTCCGATGCTTTGTGCCGTTTGATCAAAGTCTTATTTAATTACCGCATTAAATTAGAAATATTTCCTACTATACTACTAGCGCGTCAACTTCGAGAAAAAAAAAAGAATTTTCTACTCTATTTTATTTTTCTGCTTTTTATCCTTGTAAATTTCCCGCCCTTCGAAGGTTCCTAGTTATTTTGTCACCCATTGACCGGATTGTACCAAAAATTCCCCGAGATTTCCCTTTTTTTATCTTCGCTCTCAGTTTATTTACGACTGACCACTGCGCCTCAATTTGCTGTGCAATGCTGTGTTTTTTTAATCTTCACTTCCAGTCTTTTTGTTGCGCTGTTGTTGTTTTTTTTAACGTTATTCAAAACACTCTCGATTTCTGCAATTGCAGAATATTCGACGCAAATTGCTACGAAAAGTCCGTGAATGCGGACACAGCGTCATTTCCTACGTCGTAAATAATGATAGCTCGCATATGTTTTGTTTACATGTGCCTGCAAACCAAAATATCTTTCGGACACTAATCCTGCGATCTTATTGTTTCAACTCGATTACGTCTTCGCTGTCCAGGTGCTCCGGTATCCATTATAAGATTATATTGCCATGGTACCAATGTAATGCAGGAAGGCTTATGCTGTGAGGGCAGAAATTCTGCAAATGTACGTTAGCTGGCATGCAAATAAATGCGAATATTTTAAGAAGAACGGAAATTTGGAATTAATTTCGAAAAATGGAATCGATCTTTTCGCATGCTTGTCCCTACGATGCTGAATACATATGAGCATAGATGTTTATACTTACGCTGTAGACCGCGACTACTTGATTTAGCTAAGGCAGGTCTTCAGGAAGAAAGAGTGCGTGCCAAGCAGATAGCCGGATGGATTTTGGCGGACGCGTCGCGGTCCCCCATGCGAACATAAGTTCGGGCAACTATATATAATTGAAGAGATCAGTTTAAAGCTGTAGCGTAGATATGAGAGCAGTCTAACATAAGCGACCGTATTTATCAGTCTGGTTCTGCAAATACACAACAGGTTTAAGATTTCTGACTCCAATATCCATGCAAATCTACTTTTTCTAGTGAAAAAAGTACGTTAAACAAAAGCAGTTCAGATCACTCGAATATTTGTGAAATTTTTCGTGGAGGACGGCGCTCCGCTTCAAATGCTTGTCGACGAACGATGGACTGTGGCTGATGTAAGGCTTCTAATTCTTTCTAGTCTCAATTTATTTATTTTTTTTTCATTCTTGAAATTTTTAATTCCATTTCATTATGTATTCATGGGTCAAGAAAACAACGTAAGCATGGTGTTGTTCCTTTGCAGACGATGCAACAACTTGCCGACAAGCACCATATTACACTTTGCGAGGATCATTGTATTGTTGAGGAGTTTCCTGATTTATATATACGTGAGTGTATCAAAACTTTTAATGACTAGTTAGGAAGATACGGAGGTCCCAACACGAGAAGAAAGATATAAATTTGAAGTACTTTACCGCCTGGTTGGAAGCCGCGTTTTCATTCCTCCTTGAGGTTAAGGAAATCTACCGTAGTCATCTGCGAAAAAAATTACTCAAAAACTCATCATCTAGTTATCTAGCTTGAAGTGTGTGCGTCAAAACACTATGTATGTGATTGGAAACATCACTGACGCTTTTCAATAGCACAGCCATAGAAAAATACTTTAAGAGAGTTCGTACAGCTTGAAAATTGTAGGATAAAATTATCCTACGCGTCACGGCTCACATCGTATTGCACCGTAAATCGAATTTCTCCGGAGAAAAGTAACGGAAAGCACAGCATAATTCGTAGCATGTCCGCAAATTTTCGTGGATCACTGCTGCATGGAAAAATTCAAAAAGCAAAGAAATCAATCGTCAAATAGATTCTACCATGTCACTTGTGTGGGGATCTATCACTCGATGTAAAACTACTTACCACAGTATTTTAGGTAGAATCTACGAAGATCATGAAAATTTGGTCGAAAATATTCAGCTGTGGGTCCAGGATTCACCGAACAAATTGCATTTTATTCGACGTCCAGACAAATATCCGTTCATTGGTGAGCTCTTCGATTATCTTTTATACTTCCTTTTTCTTTTCTTTCTTTCTTTTCTTTTTTTCTTTGCTATTTAATATGAGGAGATTTTGGTGATGGATGGCCAGGGAGATGGGGGGAACTTTTGACAAAACTGTGCCAGCTATGGGAATTCTCGTGGAGATCAATATAAATCCATTACTGTTCCAGATCGTCCAGAGTTGTATCTTGTAACGGAGAAGACCGCTGATTTGGAAGTACCAGCGGGCGACAACTGGACCAGAGAAGTAAAAACGCAGTTTGTTCAGGTACGGTTTCTAATGAATCTTTCCAATGGATTCATAATTTATTTACTTCCTCTTTTATTTCTCTAATAGTTGTCCTCGGTTTTATACTTGGAATTGGACCTTCCTAAGAAATGTACTCGAACCACACTATAGTAGGGTTAAAACGACACGAAACACGTACGCAATTGCGTACGCGGCTTCTTTCGAGGCGCTTCGGTGGAACGTAGTGGCTAGGAGCGTGGTGAAATCCTTGCTGGCACCACCCATCGCTGCAGTTGGCGACGGGCCCACCTCGGTTCCAACTGCTGCCTCCACAGCGCCGTTTCCAGCGCGTACGCAAATGCACATCAACTACACTCGTGTTTCATGTCGTATTGACCCGACTATACTTCATTTAAGGAATTAAATGTATTGCAAGCGAAAGACCTCCAAATAAGATTGATCTCTATTTTCTGGTTCTAAAAATTGATACGGAGGAACTGACGTCGTTAATGAAAACTAATTACGAACCAAATCCATAATTCGTTGCAGGATTTCTTCACACGCGAAACCGTATCACCGCCTGAAATGGAAGGTTTTCTGCACCTGAAATCTGATGGTAGGAAGAGCTGGAAGAAGCACTATTTTGTGTTACGACCCAGCGGACTTTACTACGCCCCGAAAGGAAAGAAGTAAGTTGCCTTAACAGTAGTCTAAAATTATAAATTCTTTAAAGTCGAATAGGATTAAAATCGGACCTAAAAGCCTGGATCAGCCTATTGTGTCCTGTTGTCGCTTCTATTTCGGGGCAAGTGTACCTTAGACCCTTGCGTGGTGGGACACCCATAGAATCACCTATCGGTTTTACCAAATCGAATTTCAATTGTAAATATTGGTACAATTACAATGGTTAATGAAATGGGTTATTGTACACGCCGGTCACAAATCCACTTAGCCTTCGTAGCCTCCCATTTGCACCGTGAATTGGAATTCTTTGACTCGACTGTAGAAATGTACAAAAATCGGAATATATTGCTTAAGGAAATCAAAAAGGCTTGATTTGGGTTATGCTAATTATTTTAAATTGTGTAACGCATTCCCTTTCTCAGAAGATAGTGCTGAATGAAAAATCTCCCAAAATCGGCTCCTCTTTTGATGAGATTCATTTGTAGAAAAAAAAAACCGTAAACAAGTGTTCTTCGCCCGAAATCCCATTTTTTTTGCGTCCTTTCAATCACCCTCGACAACCAATACGTGCATTCACAACTTTACTGCTGTAACAAGCTTATGTGGTCTAACATACGAGTCAGAGCTTTAAATTTGCTAGAATAAATAACCCTGACATCATAATTTGACAAGACGTCTGTAATTTGGTGCGCGTAACAGCGAATAGCGGGTGTTTTTGCGGTCCATATCACAAGTCTTCCGTTCAACCCATGTTCGAAAATTTCGTCTTCTTCTTTTCTTTTTCTTAACTTCTTTTGAATATTTGTTTCTGCATGGTAGTGGTGATGAGGAGGTTTGTTGGTCCACCTGTAAGAAGTGCACCACTGATTGTTTCAAATTACATTCAAATTGTTTGGAGGTCTTCCTCTTTTGTTTTTTTCCACGCTGAGATCCAACCAATAAAGCAAATTAGCCGTTTTCTTTCATATATGTATAAAACCATTTATAACTGTCATTTAATTTGAGACTTGTAGATCTGCTTTCACATACCGAAACACCTATCATAGATTCAAACTTCTCCGTTCTCTCTGTACCGCCTATTTTATTAAATCTCAGATCCTCCAAAGACTTGCAATGTCTAATGAACTTACATTCGAATCAAGTATACACTGGCATCAATTGGGTGAAGAAATACAAGTCTCCGACGGAATGGTGCATTGCGATCAAGGTTGGTTTCTTCACTTATTTCCTACCTTTTACTTTTTTTTCTAGCTCACCATGGCTAATAACTTCAATTTTCCATGCTTCAGTTAACTGCACTACAAATGAAGCGCTCACAGTATATCAAATACATCTGTGCCGATGATGAAGCATCATTCAGACGATGGTTGGTGGGTCTGCGAATCGCTAAGGTTAGTTATTGAGTTATTACCAATAATAATTCTATTTTCGTGATTGCTTTAAAGTGTATGGTTGTGCTTCCTTCTATTGAAGAAAGGACGTCTTGCATTTCTAAACTATGGGCTGGAAATTCGCTTGTTCGTTATTATTATTTTTGTCTTCTGGTTAAATTAAAAGTAAAAAATATAGCACATTCGTGACGGACTAAAAAACCATTGTTTCTATATTCCGCATGACGTTGACTGTCATATTATGCTAACATATACAAATTTTTATCATTCAGTCGCCTATCCTGATGAAATGCAGTCTGTTATCCTTTCCTCGTTTTTTAGAATGGTGCAGACCTTATGAGCAACTATGCACGAGCGTGTGAACGTCGACGAGAGGCGCTTTCTGCGCAGCCCGTGTGCGTTCCACCACCTCGAGTTGCTTCGTCTGTTTCTCAGCAGCCGATCAACGTTAATGTACGTGAACACGGACCCACATCATCCTGCTCATCAAGTCGACATGACTTAGGGTCGAACTGTTCGGACCACGTTGGAAAGGTTAGTACTTTTTAGTTGTTTTCAAGCAGTTGAAGTTCAACGAATTCCACTTTCTTTTCGATATCAAGTTTTCATACTACTTTAATATTGTATCTTTACATAGTTTTCGATTCCTGCATTTTAGCCTTCTGCCCTACATTCCCCGTCTCAAACAAGTCGCTTGAGTGCCGTTTCGAGTGATCGATGTGTGAGCGTTGCTAATTCTACAGCGATAGTCTTTCACGAAGTGAGCATTTCTCTCTATTTTTGTTTTGTTCAGGGTTTTCTTTCAAAATAACTTAATGTCTAAGAAGGAATCTGTTTTACTCGCATACTTGACGCCTAAAGATTCCATCCGTTTTAAAGTGTACGTATTAAGATCAATTTGTAATTTAAATTGTATTGTGTATACATTGTAGTACGATGAACAGCCGACCGGTACCATTAAACGCGCCCCGCTGGACGTACTGAGACGAGTGAGCCATTCATCTTCTTCGAATGGGACTTCGCAGTCAGCAGGTAAATTTTTTGGGAATTAAAATGCACTTCGGGATTTTTTGTCTGTTTCTGTATCAAATGGACAGCTATGTTGAATTAAGAATGTCTAGTAGTTGTAGGAACACCTGATGACGAAGATTCAGACGAGGAATTCCCTGCTCCACCTCCAGTATTTAGCCGGACGTCAACACCTAGTCAAGTGAGTTTCGTAGCACTCTGGTAAAACTCTGATATGGTTCTAAAATTTTCTGAATCCATAGAAAAAAAACTACTTATTTTTGACTATTGAAGTGCTGAAGATGAAGAAAACACAAAACGAAGCCCGTTTAAAACGTTTTGAAATAGCCAGCAAAAAACAGAATTTTTCCTGAGAATTTTTATCTTCTAATTCAATAAAACTCAACGGAGTTTTACGCAACTTTTATGGAGTACTTTGCTTTCTAAGACAGTGACGCATTGTTCATAATTTCTTTCGCTGTCACTACTCAATGTTTAATTTTTAATTTCAGGCTGAAGTTGCTCGCGTAGCACCAGCTGCTCCACCCAAACCCATTCGGCAATCAGTAATATCACCGAATGTATCGCCGATGAAACAACCGCCTCCACAGTGTGTTTCTCCGCCACAAATGTTCAGCCCACCCCCACAGCCAGGCACACCCACTCCAAAGAAAGCGCCTCCTCCACCACCGAAGCGTTCTGATGCGACTCGGATCCATACAGCGCCGCCGACACCACATATGAGTGATCTTGAGGCTGCTTTGGCGAGGAGACGTGAGAAAATTGCGCAGAGTTGACTTGTTTATTGTGTAACTGTTTTACAGTCTAGCAGATATAAGCTTGACACATACCATCTCGTTCCTATTCTCATGCTCAATTCTGTGCAGCACTCCACGAAAACTCTTGGGTTCATGCTGTAGTCTGTTTATTTTTCGTGCGCTTTGTGTGCAAAATGATTTTTTTCTTTCTAACCACGTCACTGTCTCGCTTACTTTCAATTGATTCCTCATCCTTATACGCCATGTTGTTTGTTTTGATTTCTCCTATTGTCATATTATATTGATCGTGTTTCAATCATTAATTGCCGGTGTACCATTTCATTGATGACGTCATGAGGCCTGTAGTGTGTATTATTCTCCTACATAGAGTTCATCGCGTTTCCGACCAAATCTTTGCAGACATGTTCGACATGTGGCGGCTAGCTCCCTCACAGGGTGCTTCAAAAATCGATAATTTATGTATTTGTTAATAAAGATTCTATTCTTTTCTGTGAACCAGCAAGAATAGTGTTTACATCACTTTATTAGAAATGAATTTTAAATCTGAAAGTGATGAAGATCTCTTCACTCGTCTTGTGGCCATTATTTACGGGAATAGTAAGTATTTTCACTTGGTAACATTCTCCACTGGGCTCTATAGAAACGTTTTGTGCAAACAGTATTCTATGACCGTGTTCTGACTTTCTGGAATATTTATCACATGCGTTTAAAAAATTATGTGAATTAGAGTTTACAGCGTCTAAGATCTACATCGGTTTATCTATTGCTCTAAAGCAACAGTTAACTTTGGATAAAAACATGGAAATTTCCCACTGAACGCCCATTATAACTAAATGAGTTAGCAACTTTTTTCCTAGCGCACAACAGGATCTCAGGATATCGTGACGAAAATAAGACAAATTTATCTATTTGGGCGAATCTATGTGTTTCACCTCGTTCATTTTGTCTCTATGGTTTTGTAAGGTTTTATTTTCAACGGTGAATACTGTAAACTGTGTAATCCGTAGAAAGTTGAGAAACAAAAACAATTCTTTATTTAATGAGGTCAAAACCACATGATGCTCGGCACAGTTGCGTAAGCGGCGCGGTGGAGTATGCGCTTGAAGTAGATATGAGTCCATCGCTAGCTTCACTCGGACTATAATGAGTGTAACTAACGAAGGTTCCATACAGATCACAACCGCTAGGTACACCGTGCCGCTTACGCAACTGCTCCCTGCTTCAGATCGTTTTGACTCTATATTTCAAATGAACTGCTGTATAGTAGGGTCAAAACGACATGAAGCACGTACGCAATTGCGTGCGCGGTTTCTCTCAAGGCGCTTCGGCTGAGTTTAGCGGCTAGGAGCGTGGTGAAACCCTTGCTGGCACCACCCAACGCTGCAGTTTGTGATGGTCCCAACTCGGTCCCAACTGCTGCCTCTACCGCGCCTTTTCGAGCGCGTGCGCAAATGCACCACAACTACACTCGTGATTCATGTCGTTTTGACCCGACTATAGATATGTTTGGGTGAACTAAACTTATAGAATCAGCGAAAAAAAAATTTATTGGATTTCCAAGTGGGTAGCTCACTCGACTCCATGTTGATGTCTCGTGAAATGACATGCAGTGAGAATTCATAGGGCAGCTATATTCATTCGCCCGATTGTTCAACGCTTATTTGCTGCATGTGATTTTTCTTCTCGTGCTTGACGGCGCGAATAGCATCCATAATTTGACGTATTAGAGTTGCTTAAAACGAGAGCAATGTGATGGGCAAAGGCTTGAGCTGTATTCTGAAGTTGTGCACGATAAATAATAACGAAACATGTGGTACTTCATCTACAACTTTCATTTCTCCCAAAATGACTTTCTATATGAAAGCTCATTCTGCAGCTAAACTCCTTATACAAATAGATACTTTTCGAATTGCCGGAGATGTTAAAATCTGAATTATTGGCAAAGAAAATTTCAACAGTCAACGTAAAACTTGTTGTAACGGTGTAATGCGTTACGTCCGCAGTGAAGACAGTCTCGACCGGCTCTTCGGAGCTCTTTTTATTGTTTTTGATAGTTTTTCCAGTTTAGTATTCCATGAATAGGTTTAGGTTCTCTTGTTTGGGTCTTTTTCCACTAGTCTCGTCGTTTGCTCTGTCCCTAGGACGCCTATAATGTTTTATTCAGTAGGTATTGTATTTCTAATCCATTTGCTTGTGTAATAGTGCGCTATTAGCATCCTTCATGTCACAGTCCTATTCAGATTCTCTTGTTGTAGCTTAGTACTTTCTTTTACATCCAAAATGTTTCCATAAACGTTTTTATTTATAGCGATTGGATCTCTACTTCACCTGATTCTGTAATTGTGCAAGATTTCCGGACCCTCCTAGACGGAACTCGAGATTGTGCTATGACTATGACAATTTAAAAAAGAACGCTAATCATGCACAGTTACACGAAGAAAACTGGAGCAGAAACTCAAATTCTATAAAATACCTCAAATTCTATAAAATACAACTATAGAAGCACCCGCAAGATACTGTAAAACTATTGGAGAAGGGGCTGGACATGAAAACTTCATCCTATTCGTGCACTGTTATGCAAAAAAAGAAGAACTGCCAGAAACAGTCTTAAAAAGCTTTAAATTATCTTTTTGAGACCTCTTCACCTTGGATGTTACGCGTCACCCTGTTGCAATAGGTTTTACACTGAATGTATAATCAAGAGTAAAATAGGAAAGTAAAAATATCTTGAATTGTTCGATATGTGATAAAAATGTGATATAATACTAACGTCACTTGAGAAATTAAGGTAGCAAGCCGCAATGGCCGCTCAAACTGGGACTACAGCAGCAACAACAGACACCGATCTCAAAACATTCCGTGATTTTCTAATGCAGTACAATAATGTGACGGAACAATGCTTTGGAGCTTGTATCAATGACATGACAACGAGAACCGTCAGTGAGAAGGAGGAAAAGTGCAGCATGAACTGCCTCGACAAATATCTGAAGATGACTCAACGTGTTTCGCTCCGATTCCAGGAACATCAACTTCTTTCCGCTGAAGTACAAGGTGCAAACCTTTCACGTAGCTAGAAATATCGGTTTTACGTATGTTGTTCGTATTATGGTGATATGCTCAAACATATCGTCAGTTTTTTTCCTTTATATTTTAGCATAGAGAGACGAGTTTTTTCTTCTTGTTGAATTTATTAATGCTCGCAATTATGCAAATATTAAATTTTGCCGTACTAAGCTCTTCTCTTATATAAATAGTGAGTGAGCATTGTTTTGATTTGATTTTACGATGTTGTTTTGTTGAGATATACGTTAATAAAGTAGTGGAAAGCGAAATTCACTGAAGATTTATACGGTCTACGCCAAAACTACAAAGGTTATTTATTGCGTCTGTACTTTTCTGCACTTGAAATCAATTCACAATCGTAGAAAAGCTTGAATACTAACATATAGGCCGATAAGAATAAGAGGTGGACGTTGGTACACAACACCTTTACAAATACAATAGAAATATCCAAAATGTGACTTGAAGTAAAAAGCGAGAGGTGACAAATAGGAATGTCATCGGATGTCCAGCAGCATTGGCGAGATGTGCGCTCCATTGTCGATTCTTGCCCTATTCCCCCTCGTGTCCGAGAATCCTAAGAACTGGATAATTTTTGTACTACTGGATGTTTTTGGCCTCATTGTGGACTTACGTTTAAGCTATTTATGGGTCCTAGTGCATAAGTTACTTATTTTTGGCATATTCCATGCCCAAAACAAAAAAGAAGCGTCTTCGTAATAAGGAGGCTAAGAATGTTCTGAATGAGAAGGAACGATTGCAACGTTTTCCTAAGAGGTCACCTTCAGAGAATTCGCGAAATAAAGGTGAGATATGCAATGCTATACGTGATAGATCAGTTGTGATTACAGCTTATCCAACCACCGATGCAGACATATTCTAAGAGAGTTTTACAATCAGTTACGTTCGCAACCCAGTCTCCTGAAAAAATAGCGAACGGGAGCGGTAGCGCTTTCAACTACAACTGCTGTAAATGTCTTCATTTTTTCAGAAATCCTTACTTCTGCTCGTTTAAATCCACACAGTTCGTCACTTATTAGTTTCTTGTGAAGCCTTCTGAAGGATTTCGGCTAGCTGGTGCAGTTTCGCATGACTAGGAATCACTTTAAGTTGTAAAAAAAGGTTCCCTGAAACAGGAGGATCATTGTGGATGACAAATGTCTCGTTCCGAAAAGCGTACTTGTTCGTTGAGCTCCACAAAGAGTCAATTTTCTTGACGAAGAGCAACAAAAGTTCTAAGAATTGCACAAGAGCAGATTAAATGTGGTCAATTTGAACGTAGCATACCACGAATCTGACGTAGTGAGGGAAACCGCTGGACAAGCTAGAGATGGGGTTGTAGATTGCGGGATCAGGGGTGCCTCTGCTCATCTCTCCCTAATCGTTGTAGAAGACTCCGTTTTTCACGACGATTTCAGTTGCACCGCGCCACCATTGCATACGCGCCGCATTCAGCTACGCAGTGGTCAAAAGCCAGTGAGTTCTCCTCTACTGCCTATTTAAAGGCATCACCCCACGAATCTGAGGTGGTAACGATTTCAGGTGGAGTATTCGTGTACGGGATCGTAGATTATGGAGAGGTGGGTGATTGCGTCCATTTCTTGCTAATTGGCGTTCAAAACGACCCGGAAAATGCGAAGATGCGGCGTGTACACACCGCTGTCGCGCTCCAACCGAACTCGTTGCAGAAAATAGCGCGCCGGAACGCTTGAAGACGTATCTTCCGGGCCGTTTTTTACGGCAATTAGGAAGGAATGGACGGAATCACTCCTCTCCTTAATCTACGATTCCGTATTCGAATACTCCACCTGAATTCCGTACCACCTCAGATTCGTGGGGTGATGCCTTTAAGTGAGACCAATGAATAGGTTGCTGAGGGGACCAGAACGTATACATAGAGGAGAGTTCCAACGTTTCTCGTAGGAACTAAAGCGGTTCCCACGCCGATTTCTTAGGACGATTAGGCATAGATGAACGGAACCACCCCTGATCCTGCAATCTACAACCCCATCTCTAGCTTTCCCTCATCACGTCAGATTCGTGGTGTGCTGCCTTTAATGCTTCACTCACTAAAAGAAGCACGGCGGGCAACTTGACTCAGTTTTTTCCTCTGAAGTGGTGCACAATCGACACTTTTATGTCTCTCATGTGTGTTATATGCAAGAATGTCGCAGTACTTAGACCGGTTGCTCATTAGTCGCTTAAAAAAGATAGTGATAGCGGTGTAATTGGATGTAGTATTCAATTAAACGCGATTTCAGGTGGGTTATGCCTATATGGAGTCGTAGATTATGGGGAGGATTGATTGATTTGGGTGGTTTGGTCCATTTCTTCCTAATTGCTGTAAAAAACGGTCCGGAAGATACAACTTCGAGCGTTCCGGCGCGCAGTGAGTTCTTTTAGTTCCCACAATGAGTTCGATTGGAGTGCCCCAGCCTTGTGCACGCGCCGCATCTTCCGGGCGGTTTTTTTTTATGGCAATTAGGAAGAAATTGACGGAATCACCCTCCGCTCCATAATCTACGACTCCGCATAGGAACTCTCCAACTGAAGCAATGTTTGCTCACAAAATATATAACAACCAATCAGCGAAGTCCACAAACTATTCTAAAAAGTCAGGAAACTTTGACACTACCTTGACACATGGAAAATTGTGAGCAACCTAGTAGAAGCCTCAGCTGGCAACATCCCAATGTCTACACCAAAAGTAAGTCAAAATGAATGATGTCCATAGTGTTAGGACATTGTCCACGATGTACAGATATTCGTAATTAGAACCTTCAAATGTCACTACAAGCATGTTTTCACCTCATGGCAGGGATTCTACATGATATATTTGGAACGAAAATGCAAATAATGACAAAATTCTGTCGTAGTCGTTGTCGTAGGGCATCATGCACGAGCTGCATGTCGTCGTGATCAGTATCACCAATCGCAGTCGGATCAAAACGATCTGAAGTAGTGTGCAATTACGTGAACAGCCACGCTCGAAGTGATGCAGTGGAGCTAGTGGTAGTGATCGAGGCAGGACCCTCACTTGTCGCAATGAGACTATAAAAGTTAAAGTTAAAGTTAGAGTTTCTGGCGTTAATCAATCCGCTTGGGATGCGCCCGCACGTTCACTTCAATTCAGAATCGTTTGAGGTTTACGAACGCGTATCTGGCCTATACAATGACTTGCGGTGGCCAGCCGATGTGTCAAGTCAGTGTTTTTATCCTCCCAGACAAGTCTGGTACCAATTTATCGACCCAGGAGGGGTGAAAGGCTTGGTGAGCACTAGAGCGGATTCGAACCTCTGATCGATCGTGCAGGAAACGGAACCTCTAACCGCTACACTACACCCGCCCTTTTAATGAGACTATAGAGGCGAAGAATTTCTCACCTTGTATTCACAGCCTGCAGCCGCTCATACAACTGCGCGATGGCTCAAGCCGCTTTGTCAGCTATACACCTAAAAGCTATGTTTCATCCGATTTCATGCATTAAAAGAGGGAGAAACTCGATCATCATTTCGTGAAACGTCCCACATCGGGGGAAATGTAATTTGGGGGAGGGGAGCACTCAGTGGCGCCATTATTTCTCGACGTTCTTTATTAGTTTTTTCTCTAAGTAACGTTAGCTTACATGTCATAAATCCTCTAAGATGCCTTAGAGCCCCGATTGTTTCAATTATTTACTTCCAGAAATAAGAGCGACACAGAGTATCCTTAAGCCTCTTCCCCCAACTACATTTTGTCCTCCACATCTTCCTCGTCCTGCCTTCGCCCTCACCGCCGCTCTTCCTAGAATCCTAGAATCTTAGATCCTAAAAGTGTTGTTTCGTCCTCAAATGTTTTCTCGCCGGTTCCATTGCACACTCCACCTCAATATTTCGTCTGTGAAGTTCGAGACGCAACATTTTAACGACCAACCGACATCATAGTAAGTCAAGTAGTAGTGATTCGATTCAACTACAGAGGTTTGAGATATAGTAGGGTTAGAACGACAAGAAGCACGGTGCAGTAGCATATGTGTGTGCGCTTGAGGCGACAGATGCGATGGAGCGTAGCAGTAAAAATCGTGATGGAACCTTCTCTAGCACCATCCATCGCTGTAGGTCGCGATGGTCCCACATCGACCCCATCCGCTATCTCTACCTCGTCGCTTGGAGCGCAACCGCTTACGCAACTATATTGTGCTTCATGACATTTTGACGCGCCTATACACATGATTTTTGAATACTCGAATTGGCGCTGGACGAATTAGAAGACTAGCGCTCTCTATCACAGTATCATTTACAGTCAAAAGCGACTATTTTTGGCGCAGGTAAACGTAGCGCATCTGTCGCAAAGATCGGTGTAGCTTACTACAGCATCAGATTCGACAGCGAGTGCGTTCAACCGGCTGCCGCGATGCGTCTGTCGCAAAGCGCGGTCTCCCTGTGCTTGCCACGCACTGCCTCTTCGCTCTGCACTGCCTCAGGGGTAAACAGCGTTTCACTTGGTTGAAGACATTAGGAGTCGACTATACATCGTACTAGTAGCTACAAACACTTACAGTCGGGTCAAAACAAGATGAAGTACGTACGGTTGCGTAAGCGGAAGCGCTCGAAGCGGTGCGGTGGAGACAGCGGTTGTAATCGAGGTGAGACCGTGGCGTGCTGCAGAGATGGGTGGCGGTAGCGAGCATCCTTACACGATCCAACCGCTACACTCCACCGCGCCGTTTCGGAAGCAGCCGTTTTCGCAACTGTCCGCGCTTCATGTCGTTTTGACCCAATTATACTAACCCCTATTCAAATAAATTAAGTTTTTCACGTTTTGTCCAAATGTTTGCATAATGTAGCTTACAAATAGGAAATCATGCATATGTTACCGTCAACCTTACAATTCTATCACCTCCTTGTTACGATATTGTACTTTTCGTTTTATTACACAGTTTAGAATGCAAATGGCTAGTGGTGATGGTCGTACGGACCAACTTCATGTGTTGGAGCTGAAAAAAGCTCATGTTCGTGATCTAGCAAGCGTTATCAAAGCGATATCTTTTCGTGAGGTAAGTTTTGGACTTCTTGCTGATTACTCAGTAGTAACCGAAAAGGGAATGTCTGTTTTAATCTAATAGGGTTTTACAATAGCTTATTCTTTTAGGTGGGGTAGGAGATTTTAAGATACAGCAACACACTTCTTTCAGCATGCATATCATCTATCACACTGATCCAATTTTATTAGTATTTGTTGTTGAATTTCTTCCGCTAAATTTTCCTCTCGATTTCACGGTTATGTTTAGTCATTGAAATTGAAAACTTGTTAGATACACTGGCTAAGTTCTAAAAGGGTAGTCCCTAGTATCTATGATTGGATCAAACTCGATGCGGCTGCGCTTGAATTGGCACGATTTGCGACTGAGACGGGACCGCAGAGCTCGATAAGGGAACCATCTCCGCAACCGCGCCACTTCGAAAGCAGTTCCTTATGCAACAACAGTGGGCTTCAGGTCAATATAATTCGACCTGATCGTATGTTTCCGCGAAAGTCAGCACCAACTCACTATTTTTATCTGTCTAATGTGATCTATAGTCGGGTCAATACGACATGAAACACGAGTGTAGTTGATGTGCATTTGCGTACGCGCTCGAAACGGCGCTGTGGAGGCAGCAGTTGGAACCGAGGTGGGCCCGTCGCCAACTGCAGCGATGGGTGGTGTCAGCAAGAATTTCACCACGCTCCTAGCCACTACGTTCCACCGAAGCACCTCGAAAGAAGCCGCGTACGTAATTGCGTACGTGTTTCATGTCGTTTTGACCTTACTATATGTCTTTCCTCATCCCTCCACATATGTCCTCAACAGTTCGGGCAAACATTGTCTTCAGATATAAACAGTGATAATACGGTAGCGTTAACAAAAAACATAGAGTAATAGTGATAATAAGATGATAACTCTCTGTCAAATTGTCAACGATTTTTTTCCTATTATAACTGCCTTCATTTTATTCCCATTTCTCAGCCATATTTATCTATTTATATTCGGGTCAAAACGACGTGAATCAGGAGTGTAGCTGCGGTGCATTTGCGTACGCGCTTGAAACAACGCGGTAAGGGCAGCAGTTGGAACCGAGTTGGATCCGTCACAAACTGCAGCGACGGGTGGTGTCACCAACGGTTTCACCACGCTCCTAGCCGCTAAGCTCCACCAAAACGCCTCAATAGAAGCCGAGTACGCAATTACGCACGTGCTTCATGTTGTTTTGACCCTACTATACTCGTTATTCGAAGTTTGTATGGGGCAATCGATAACTAGTTCTGGAATCTTTCTTTTTCATCTTTGAATATTCGTTGCGAATGGTTTACAGATCCACTTTACTTGCTTGCTAGAATGAAAACTTTAGAATGGCACATTTCAAGCGACAGCACAAGGCATGCGAATTATTGTTGATGACAGCCATTGCGAGCAAGTTAGTTTTCAGCATTGCACGAAATGTCACTTTAATTTATACCACATTCAAACCAAATAATAACATCTACTTCAGGCAATCGCTTATTTGTCAAGTGATTTGTTCTCGGGATTTACCCTTCGTGAACAAACCGTTTTATTCCGGTTGCCATTGAACGTTCTTACCGTAAGTGAATGGCGTTATCTATCATTTTCACGGATTTCCAGCCGCTCCATGTAGAGACAAAATCATTCGAATAACTTTTAGCTGGTGCAATTATTGGTGTTTTTCTACTTGGTGGATGTATATCACGAAATTGACGGTGATGAAGTCTTTCCACGAAAAGTTGGGTGTAGTTCGATTGTAAGCGTCGTCACGCTTGATTCCACCTACTAATCCAGAAAAAATGGAGTGAGAAACGGCCTTGGCTGTGCCAGTTCCGCCTACAATGCAATAAGCGATAGAATGCGAGCAATTCCGTCATTGTCCAGCGTTTGCAGCCCAAGTAATGCAACTGAAATGAGCAGCAGAACCCTCTCCCAACTTGCTCAATCGCAAATACGGCATGGATTGCCATCGTTTTCTCCGTTACAAGCACTGTTGGGGACACTAGTGGGGCCAACTGTTTCTCACGCTTTTTCCTGGATTACAAGGCGGATTTAAGCGTTATTACGCTCATATTCGCAAATTACATCCATATCTTCTATTTGTGATTGGGTCTCAACACTGCTGATTTTGAGATATGCGGCCTTTAATAGTTTTTTTTTTCTTCCAGAACGAAATAAATTGAACGCCTGTCGAAATCGAAGAGAAGAATGTAGTCTTCTGCGATTTTTTTCTACAGTGAAGCAAAGGGACCTAATTATAGAGCCTTTGCATGAAATAGGATGATATTCGAAGTTGTCAAAATTATTTTCTCAAACTACTGAACTTTTCTTAACTCCGTTACGTGCAATGATGATATTAAGAGAAACAGACTAGAGCTTGACGAATTTGACAAGAAATCAACTTCCTCATCGTTGCGAAAGATAGTTACTGTAGTGATGTATGGCTGAATTTATTCATAAGTGATGTAATCTTCCATAGGAGTGCATGAGTATGCATACCGGATCCGGAGCAACGTTAAAGATGACATATGATGGATTTGGCGAACCAGTGAAATTAGTTCTTGACGAAGACGGCGTTATCGTCGACATAAACATACACACATTGTCAACTGAAGAGGTACTGTATTGTTCTTAATATTTGGTCTCGTTGTGAAAGATGGGTTCGAAAACTATTATTGTAGGTGCTAGATTTTGACTTCGACAAGGATGATGTTACCTTCAAAGTCATCATGAAATCATATATGTTGAAAGAAGCAATAAAGGTATACATTGTCGATGTGATAGATTGGTACCGATGTGGTACTGCGAGGAGTGAAGGAGTGAGTGCAGCTGTGGAGTATAAACAGTTGATCGACAGCTCTACTTCGTAGACCACTTTCTGGGCCCACTACTTCGTAAAAAAAATCATTTTTCGCCACTCAAAACTCAATCTACAAGGGATGAATCGAATACAGCATACAGCATGGATCGGAGGGGATCACTAAAGTAGTGCTAAAGTAAATCTCCGCCCATATTATATCTAAGAAGCGAGTGAACAATTGCCTAAGTAAAGGCGAAACAACTGAAAGAAGAAAGATGAGAAGAGGAACCATTTACTGAAAAAATATTGTGGTCATATTAAAGCAAAATTATGTGCAACCATTATTTTGCATTCCCTACAATAATAATATGACGAAATGACACCGTTCAGTTAAAACTGTTGGTGTTAATCTCATGCTAATCACCTTATTATCTTTATAAAAATAACATTAGTGGCGTCGTTATTTAGAGATGTGAAGTAAAGAATAACGAATTTATTTGCAGGAGCTTGATCCAAGTAGTCCTACTGTGACAATTACTGTCAATAGTGATGAATTTTTGCTGATCACTGAGGGAGAAATTGGAAGAGCTGTGGTCAGTCTTGTTTACGTCTCGATTTGTAGTATTCGCTGAAAATGAAACTGACTAAATAGGACAGAACTCAACTTGATAATGTTATGCTTTTCTTAATATTTTGCCTATAGTGCATGGTTTTTACGCAGCCACTCATATGGGAACATGCGCACTTTTGTCGATCCCCTATTCGTATGAAAGCTTTTTGATATCCTTGGAAACTTCTTCTTAACAACAGAAGAAGAATTAATAAGCTTAAGAAATTGAGATCGTAAGGGCTTAGTTATCACAAAGAGAGCTAATAAAAAAGTCTTTCTTCAAAAAAAAAAAAAAAAAAAAAAAAAAACAAAACCAACAACTGGTGTGATGAGAAAATTGCTGCTTCATATTTCTCCTATTGTTCCCTTATTATTGAACTATGGAACTTGTTATTATTGAATTATTCTCTTATTTGTTCAACTTTATGACAAACATCATAAGTTTTTTTCGTCTTGAATGAACTAAACTGTTCAAAAGGCGAAATTAAATTAACGATAGATCATAGTATTTCATACACGTTTAGATTATAAAAAAGTAGATATATGCGCTACTTTCGTAGATTTAGGCGAAATTGTTGAGAATTAGTAGGTGGCGAATAAACTGCTGTAAATTTTAGAAAATAGCATCCCATATATTCGGTTTTTATAGACGAAATTTCCGAGGCACTCGGAGCAGGTTGAACGGTTGGAATGCGCTGAACCAGTGACTCATCGATATTTGGTCACACTCATAAGACATATGAGTTCCGCATTCGCTATAGCCAACAAGGTTGGTGTTTTTTTTTTTTGCTCTTTTTTTGTTTACCTGCTGATGCTGTTCGTATGTCCTTGTGGTATTGCAGGTCTCGTTACGATGTGATTCGCGCGGCATTCTTTCGGTGCAGTTTATGATTGAACAAGCCGAACATAAACAAGTTTATGTCGAATTCTATGTGAGTGTCTTTTTCTTGCTGCATGAATTCATCTTCAACCTATCATTTCTGCTCCATGGTGTTTACTCTGCTTTAGTGCGCGCCACAAATCGAAGATTCGTGAACTGTGCAACAAGTCCATATTTTGCTGTACCTACTTCGGTTCAAGGAAGATGAAACCGTATAGGAACGGGGTTTTGATTATTTGCTCATTTGGTCTCTTGTGACGTTGATTTTCACTCTTTCATACGCTATGCACTCGTTCTTTTTTTCTGTTCACTTAATTGTTGTTTGCGTAGCGCAAAAACACGATTTGAACGGGAGGAGAAAGCTATAAACTCCATGTCTCTAATACTCTCTACATTACATCACCATCCATCTTCCGATCTCTCCTACTTTTTTCGTGCAAGAAAGTCGTATAAAAGGGTAAGTACTCACATTTCTCTCAGTAGCTTCCGCATACACAATGCTCGCTCTTCGTCTGATAGTGTTAATACTACTGATTATGGTGCTCTCTGTATTTACGCAAGAATTCCGATGGCCCTATCCCTCTGGTTTTAACGTCGATCCTTTCGGAAACTCCTTCATTGGCCAGCAAAACAACGGAATTTTCCTTCTTTGTAATGGCATTGGATGTCCTGGGCGTGGTTGATAGCTGAATTTCACTTTTTTTTTACTGCTATTTCTATGTGTGTATATAGAGAATAAACAATGGTTTACATTATGTTTTTACTGCCGAAATAGTGGATGCAGTAATATCGAATACTTTTTTATCCGTGGACTACATCCTTCAAAAGACTGCACCGTTCAATTAATTAATCTTAGTGATATGCAGTAATGGAAATCTGCAGAGAAAACGTAAGTTTTGTTTGCTTCTATCTTATATCTTATGAGTACCAAAAATCCCACTTCGATGACATCATGAGAACTATTCCCATGCGCTTGAAAGTGATCTTTCCATTTAACTGGTCTTTTCAAATCCAACTATCTATATCCTCAAATCAAAAAACTGAGGTCTTACAACCTAATTATGTTTAAGTTTTTTTCGAACATAATCTTGTACAGTCGCTAGATCACAAATTGAAGTGTTGATTTTCTGTGAAAACATTGTACGAGTGTTTCAGCGATCAAAGCTGTCCATCTGATAATTCAATTCTTATTTTTGATTTCGGCCGATTTGTAGAGTAGGAGTAAGAGGATTTGCAGTGGAGAATTGTACGTACAGAGGGAAGATACAGGAAAGAAGACTTAAGCTTTTCTAACGAGTGGAATAATCGAAGCATGGCAGAGAGCTGGAAGGGAGAGGGTGTGTTTATCAGGCAAAGAAAATTAATAGATTGGTACGTATCATTTAACGATATTTTGCTCACTAAGGTGGGAGGAGTTTGGTAGTTGCGGGGCGGTTTGATGGATTCAAACGTTCTTCACCTTGTTGTGATGTCGTATTATCGATCGCGCAGACAAAGTGGAACCTCTTCTGCCCTACACCCACTCACAACCCTACAGAATCTTAGGAATTTAGGTAGTTTAGGTTCTTTTTTGTGGTGTACACTTCGAAATGCAAAGCCATCGGTATCAAGTCAGTTTTTTTTTATCTTCTTTGCATTCGTCACTCACCAGATCGGACAGGATGGAGTGTTTTCAACGAGGTGTGGGTGTAACCGTTTGATTTCCTCCAAAGTCCTGCAGATGATTATTAAGGAGTTCACGTTAACTTTGTTAGGGACTTCTTCATATGATCCACAAAGAAAAATGGGATCTCGGATTCCGTGAAATGTCAGACCAAGTGAGTATAGTTAAAGGCATCACCCCACGAATTTGGGGTGGTGCGGGTTTCAGGTGGGTTATGCCTACACGGGGTCTTAGATTTTGAGGAGGAGGGTGATTCCGTCCATTTCTTCCTAATTACCGCAAAAACGGCCTGGAATATGCGGCTTCGGGCGTTCCTTGGCGCTATTTTCTACGAGTTCGACTGGAGCGCGCCGCATCCTCCGGGGCGTTCTTTTGCGGCAACTAGGAAGAAATGGACGGAAATGCCGTTTTGAGCCGATTACAGGTGCACCTAGAATGTGCGCTCGGATTTTCAAAAAGCTCTGAAAACACACCTTCGACACCTTTGATAATTGCTTGTCACTCTTTACGCACGACACGGACATTTTTGAACGAAATAAGACGTTATGAAATGTTTGCAGCTTTTCTGTATATTAATTAACGGTTCTGGAAATTCCTGTACGTCATGCATATATATTACTCGGAAAACCTCAGATTTCTTTCATCTTTTTTTGAGTATTGGTACAACATTAAGTATTTTTTTCCTTTTTTCCTTAGTATTCCATGAAAACAATGTTTGCAAAGATAATCTCAACAGAAGTTAAAATGATTTTTATGCTAGTGCACCCAAAAACAACTATTCAGAGATACATTCACGAGAATACAATAATCTTGTTTGAGTGAAAAGACAGATACAATCAGAATTCAGAAATCTACTGTCACCGTCAAACGACATGCCACATTTAATGCGTAATTGGGCAAAAATCAACATCATCTCTTGTGAATGACATCTGTTAACCTGATTGACACTGTCAACTTCTTTGGTTGTTTTGTTTAAACAGATCCTGAATCGTCTAAATTTCACATTCTAAACACTGAGCTTTGTTGTGTGTGTCCGTCGTAGATGAAAGTGTTATCGAGAGGTACATATTGATTTGTAGCCAACTTAATCACTTCTTGAGCAACAATTCCTAAACAAACATTGTATTTGACTCTACACTTTGTATAGAATAATAGTTGAATTCTATGAAATTACTGAGTATAAGATAATAGAAAGCTGGAAGAAAAGAAAAACTATCTTAGTTTTTACAAATTATATATGGAAGCTTGAATTGTTACTGTAAATGAAGGCATCCCAGAGGACCCTTTTCGAAAGAGTGTAATGTGTAAGTTTTGTACGTTCTTTTTGATTAACAGACCACTGTTTCAGGAGAATCGAACCAAAGAAAAAGGAACAAGCAAATTCTCAGAAATTCCAACACGGTTATATTACCTCCAATTAAGCTGGCAACAACGTGGAGCTCGCCGGCTCCGTATCGACAGATTTCAGCTATAGCACTTGGTGGAACTCGAGCCATCACAGCTTCTGGATTATCAACCTGGAACCAAAGTAGACATATTGTTCTATGGTTCCAGAGGAAATATGTTTGACTTACATGTGAAGATGAAATTATAGAAACAACGCGTTGCTTTAGATCAAGTGAATCGATAGTGCATGGAACGCCATTTGTGCCAGGATACCTAGAGATTCCAACACAACTACTGAATCAAAAGAAGTTCTTGAAGATTTACATAGTAGAATACGTACCTTCCTTTTTCACGGCAGAACTTATCCGCAGCGCGAAGCAAAAGGAACCACACTGCGGCAGATACATTTTCTTCTTCCACTGATGATATATTATTGAGCAATTCCTAGATGTTTCCTATTCATTTCGAATCAACTAGCCTTGCAGCAAGATCAAGTCGTCATTAAAAATTTAAATAGAATGTAATAAATGTCCACCTGGAACATTACCACTGAATCTTTCTCACTACCGCGTTGTAATCGGATTCCACGTGCATTTTTGCAGAATCTATAGCAAAGATCTTCGGTGATTGTCGCTGCACTTCCTAAAAGAAAAGAGAAATAAAAATTACCATTAACTGTTAAAAGACTGAAGAAAAATGGTACATTAAGGTGTAAAACCAAGGATTTGCGAGTGTCTCTGAGCGATATTAGTAAAACGTGGGAGAAAATAAGGAATTCCAGGAACTATGATAGCTGAACTAATCTTAACCTTTCATAACTAAATATTCGGCTCCTACTTAACAATTCTCAGGGTTTCATAGCTTCCCAAGACGAAAACGACGATGATATAGAAATAAATGGGAAATAGCGAGTCTAACCTCTTTCTTGTTCTATTCTTCTTGTGTGTTCGTAAACCTCCGCCGCATCAGAAAGAGCTTTTTCGTGGAAAATTGAAGCTAGATGAGAATACCTGTAAATGAAGAGCGAGTATAATCATATAGAATAATGACTGAAAACAAAACTAAAACGGTACTTTGCAGACAAGGTCAAGTACTGAGCAATACAATCACGAAGGGAGCAAAGACATAGATTTTACATTTTTCACAAAAATCTCGTTAAATGAGAAGATAATTTTCATTGAAGCATTGAAGGAAACTTCCCGTAAACCTACAGTTATATTCTGTCATTTAAATTCATCATTTCAACTCACAAGTGCGACTAAAATCGTTATGGAAATTAATTGATATATTTGTGCATTTATTGCATTATTTATTTCATTGTATACACTATTTAAATCAAATTTATGCCAAGAAGTAAAGGATTTCATGACAACAGACCTCTTACTGTCACTCGTCATATCCGGTAACACTCCACTAAGAGGCAGCACACCATGTTCATTCACAAAACGTTTTAGTCCGGCACAAATCAGCCAGAACGGCTGCACACAACGTGACGTGTCTTCGACATTGGGATCAGCAAGAATCTCTGCCACATGGCGTGGGACCTATAGAAATCACTTCTCGCAGAATTAATTTCTATACACTATTTCAAAAATTTCAAAAGGATCTAAATTGAAAGCGTAAAGCAGAACTTAAACTCAAAATTACCTCCGTCTTTTGAAGAGATCTTGCTAGAGCCGTCTTAGCCTCAAGGAAATTCTCTGCATCCAACGATCCAGACTCGCCTTCTCGTCGCATTTTCAGAAGAATTTCGAGGAAATGTTTCCTCTTTGTGTAATTATCAGGAAATGCTTGGTCATCTCCAATTTCCTGTAATAAAAATCACGAAACGGATGCAGAAAAAAACAAAATGAAATCCAATTAAATAGAAAATTCACTTTTCGATAATATTGTAGGGCTATTAGATACAGTAATATGTAAGGTGTGTGCCGTAGTTCTTCAAGTGTCATCGAGTTCAGATCCGTGTTTGCAGCCATTTCTAACAGCTTGGGAAATGGCTTATCAATGCTAAATACGTTATCTTACGGAAAAGAAGGACAGTACTTAAAAACGAATGGGTGAAATACCGTACCGTAAGTCGGGAAGCCCGTTCTCTTCATGGTTATTCGCTATGGTGTGTTCTTGAACAAAGATACGAATGTAACCGAGGAGACCGTAAGCTCTGAAAGCATAAAAGGAAATAGAGAGAGCTTAGTGATTTCCTCTTCTTTGCAGTCACACAATGGTCATTGTAAGGAATTAATAATATCCAACATAATCGAATCTGATGTTATCGGAGTTCATTCGCATTTTCGCCTGATGGGAATATTGCGATGAATTTTCAAGTAATTTCCACAGCATTTGCTACTCAGATGTAGTAGAGTCAAAAGGTACAAACCAGATTACGGAACACCTTAGGAGTTTTCAATTTTCATATTTATTTCATTATATATTGTGGTAAAATGACATGAAGCATTTGCGTAAGCGGCTGCGCTGGAAGCGGTGCTGTAGAGCGGTTCCGAACTAGTTCGAAAAGTTTTCGAATTAGTTCCGCCTCGATATCAACCGCTAGCTTCGCCGCTTCGAGCGCAGCCGCTTACGCAACTGCATCGAGCTTCATCTCGTTTTGATCCGCCTATAGAATAATTATTATAAGATATAACGAGATTAAAGTTGTACATCTTTAACTTGACACTGGGGAGACCAGTGCGTAACATTACTGTAACTCAACGGATATACCAACGGTAAAGCAAAAACGCAAAAACACAATCAAATCATGAAAGAGCACATAAAACTAGCACGAATAAAACCAGATTAATACACCATACCTTGCCGATATAAAAGGTACACCTCGGGGAAACAAAAAAGCTGAAATTTTCGCCGCCACTTCTTCCGATAGATTTGTTCCAACAATAACATGGAATTGCAACAACAACGTTAAATCCTCGTCTGATAAATTAAGAGGAGATAAAAGCAGTGAATCTCCCATAACAGACGGATTCAGTTCCTAGAAGAAGAATCGTGTGAAATTGTCCTGTCACTCTCTATTATCGACAAATGAGACAGAAAAGATTGTACCTTCAAATATTCAATCGTAGCATCAGCCCTTGCCCGACCAATATCCGATTCTTTTAAAAAGAAATTCTGTCCAAGATCTGGTGTCTGTACAAAGGCACTATCGACAACACAAACAGAGTGAACACCAGCCAAAACAAGATTTTTCAAGATCTCCGTACCTTAAATTCACTTAGAACATTTTATGTAACAGTAAAAAAAATGGAAAAAAAATCTCACCTAACGCAGAGGAGCCTAGGACGCATACTGATGTTCGTGCAATGGAGCTTTGACCTTCTTCACCCCAAAGTCGAAGTTGACGATCGTATCGCACCTCGTCCATTTTGAGACGGCTATACTAGCTCATCAACTGAGCTTTACTTCTAGCAAGTACTTGAGGAGTAAAATAACGAAACTATAAAAGCAGAATAGATGAAAGTCAAATAAGGAAGAGGAAAGACAACCAGTGATGATTCCAGAAGAAATCCGCGGCATAGATGAAATTCACTACTTAGTCTTAGCTATCACTTTGCATGAAAATTCGTATTTTCGCACATTTGTGTTCGACTAGAATTCAGCCCATTAGATGTCAATGCTCACAGACGCGCGCCGCCGTGAAATTCCATGTGGTCGTGATGCTGTACGGGAATTCCCAGCATGACAGCCTTTTATGTTTTTTTTTCTCTAATTTTGTGCAAAGTTTGTGTAACTGTCCCATCTGGAAAAGTTTAAGACCTCGGCACATTTCCTACTCTTTTCAGTACCGAAATACACAGTATCGAAACCATTCCATTCAGAATTCACATTTATTGTAGTGTCTTCACCAAATCTTCATTTCTGCACGTTATGTTGTTGTCTTTTTTGTAGATCCATATGGATATGATATATGACTTAGGTTTCCACTCATTTTTTACATAGATATAACGCGCAATTATTCTGTGGAGCATAAATTCCCCCCCCCCCCCTCCGACTGCTGCGTACCATAGGAACACGAACGAAGCCAAACTGATTTCAATGAAGTTTTGACCGGACCAAGCGAGACGTATGAAGTGCGTGATCTATTTCGGATGTGTCACGGTCGTAAAAATTGTGCAAGCGGCTACATAATAGTCACACGTCGTAGTACGAGTATCTGCGCACGTAGTAGGGTCAAAACGACATGAAGCACAGTACAGTTGAGTAAACGGCTGCGCTCGAAGCGGGACGGTGAAGCTCAGCGGTTAGGATCGAGCGGGGACCTTCAATAGCACCATTCTTCGCTACAGTTCGCGATGGTACAACCTTGATTCTAACTGCTTTCTCCTCCGCGCCGCTTCGAGCGCAGCCGCCTACGCAACTCCACCGAGCTTCATATCGTTCTAACCCTACTATATCTCTAACCTCTGTAGTTGAATCGAATCACTACTACTGCACTACTGCAACTGCACTACTGCAATCCTGATCACAGTAGTAAATGGTCTGCTGAGCAGATCTAGCTTGCTAAATTTGATGATGTATTCACTCTTATTCATTTGTCATATCAGATAGGGCAGAAAAAGAAGAATTATCGATCCCAAAGCATTTCCAAAGCCTTGGAATTTCTCAGCCGTTCAAAATGTTTCTTGTGGAAAATGAACCCGCTACGGTAAGACTCAGAAGATAGCATGAATGAAGCCTACGCAGGTGTATCACAAACATCCATAACCTCACTAATAAACCGCAAACCTCTGAATTACACGTAGAAAGTCCAAAACTAAATAAAAAAGCAGATAGACTAAACAGCTGTTCAGCATACCCATCTCAACCAAATCTTCGTCGCAGTAAACCGAATTCCAATCAATCAAGCATGAGATTACCCCTCCCAGGATGAGAGGTGTAAGACTGCAACTCGTTTATTTCCACTGAGCTCTTCTTCTTCTTTAGTTTCACTAGATACTCAGTTATTTTCACTCTGTTCTTCATCTTGTTCTTTTTTTTTTCCTCATTTTCTCTGTATCTGCACTGCATTTAGGGTTCTGCACCGTAAAGCGCTGCTGATCAGCAATAAGTCTCTCTATATCCTATCAAGCAATTCTTGCCTAGCTTGTATCCCTAAGAAGAAAGAATACGGTGGAAATACCACAGAGTAAAAAGCCTTTACCCAAGACACAAACCGCTACAGTATTGACTGTACCTGTATTGACTTTCCATCAAATTACGAGGCAAATGATTTCAAATAGAGACGCGTGAGCACGCATTGCAAAAGGCCAGATAAAATTGTAACAATTTATTGAGCAATAAAATGAAATGACTTAGCTAATGGAACCACCAAACCCAGTATTTACTAGGGATTAGCGAAGCACCAAAGCGATCACATTAGAAGCTACTGCAAAGTACTTTTTGTTTTCTTGTGAGAACTCAGAGCTTCTTCCGTTCCCATTTTTGATTGACGAACGTATCCGGACGAAGATATGTCAATTCCTCATTTCCATTTTTCATACAAGCGTAACGTCCCAAAACGAACAACAAATCACTCATTCTGAAAGTAAGATGAAAGAAGTCACCTTACTGAAGCACGCAAAAGAGAAAAACTAAAACATTCCTACTATTAAGTGCACGAAGTACAGGTCCAAATAAAAAAAATTCAAAGAAGGTAAAGGTCCAAAGATTTACCTGTTTAAAAATTTCATCGCTTGCGGATCAGCTTCTTCTGCTCGTACTAAAGGCACAACACTACGTTCAGCGCGGCGACATACAGCACGAGCATACTGTAGATGAGCTGATGTTACACCTCCTCCCTTAAAGACACTGTTCTGATAACACCTCAACTTATAGCCGTAAAATAATTTCAAAAGAACGAGTTTCAATGCAAATTCAAAATATTGTAGGTAATTTTCATCTTATTTCCAAAAAATACACTTGCAGAAGTCTTCAAAACAACTATCCAAATGAAATATAAGTTGAAGTTTAACAGTTACAAGTAAATGGTGTTAAACAAATTTCATAAACACTACAACATCCTTTAAATGAAGCTATGCTTTCGCTGATGCTCTAATAATCAAATCTTGGGAACTAGTATCAACGATAGCATCGAACTTTAAAAATCGCAACTAAGAAGATTCGAAAAAAGAGAAAGTGTAGAAAACCCACGGACAAAATGAACTGACGAATAGGTGGTAGTTGATCTCCAAAACGATCAATCTCAGCATGAATCCAATCGACCATTGCTGTGTCGACGAACGTCATCGCTGTAGTATTATTTGTATCTTACCGACTCTTTTCGTTAACGATTCTCTTTATCCATCACTTGATATTCCCACATTTCTTCTTCTCGGATGTTTGCGGTGGGGTGGCCAAATGAGCGCCAATATCTTGCAGACAACATTGAAGACGTGTAAGCACTTCCACGAGATCCGGAATGTTATCCTGCACTGCCAACTCACGACAAACTCTAAACATAACTTCGTGAAAAGTCTTTCCAGTCGATTTTTCCCCCTTAAAAGCGTACAAACCCTAGAAGTGATGACAATTCGTCAGTGTTCCCAATCGCCATGAATGCATCATCATCTTTCCATCGACGTTCATTATTAAATAAACTAGATTTGCCGGAATCTCCAGTGCCACGGCCTAAAGTTCACGAAGTCAATAATGTGAGAAACCGTGACGGAAATAACAACAAACGAAAGTATAACCTTGTTTAAAACCTCGTTCCATTACCGGCGTCACGCTGAGATGTCGCGCAAGCGTAACCACACGTACTGGATGCAAAATGGAGAGACATCGTAACGCCATATCACCACAAAGCGTTCTTATCACGAACCGAAACACGGAGGACAGTTAATAGTTCAAAAAACGAAGAACTCCTACTTTCCAACTCACAATAGTCTGACTTTATTCTAATACAAAGCCATTTGTGGAATCGGATAATCATTCAGAGAATGGATTCCTGCTGAATTTTAGTGATAATGACATCGTAGTCATAGTTCTTTTTTCTGCCGATATCTCTGTATCCATATTTCTGCCCTTTTCTAAGGATATTAAAGCCTTTCTCGTACTATCTGAGATATATATGCATCCTAATTTCTGAGTTTATTCGCAAATGTCTTTGTATTCCCCGTGTAAATATTTCTGCCCTTTTCTTAGGCTATTAAGGGATATTCTTAGGATCCTTCTTATGATATTAACTCTCACCCTTTTGTTTGAGAATGAGCCAAAATGCATCAGAATCTACGTAACTACGACTGTTCACTTTACAATGCAGCATTACTTAGAGGACCACATGAGTTGGAAACCTCCTCTTCGACACTATCAAGCCTTGTCGCATCATTTCAAATCTCTTAATGTTTTTGAAGAGCTGCAAAAAGGACCCTATTATCTTCAGAGGTTTTAAATGAGTCCACACACACAGCTACGTATATTCTCAAAATAATAATTTGTTCGCTTGGTTTATCTAATTTCACGGACGCTGCGATGTAGTTGCAGTGATCGATTTAATTATTCTAGAAATGGTACATGATAAAACGCTAGCGCAATCGTAACGTTACCTACGACACGATTCGCTTTCTAAAAACAAAATAAACAGAATTAAAAAGTAGATAAGAATCACAAATATAGACGAAGCGGTGAGAACTTCAGCGCAAACTAGCGAGAAAAGGGCAGCGGTCCGTATTTTGTCACCGAAAGATGACTTAGCAGCACTTACGGTGCACCGATAATAAAGCAAAATCGATCGATTTGACACCTCAAGCGAAGACTAGGTACAGACAGATCATCCTTCTACTGAATGACACGTTAACTGATCTTCGTGGTTCCCCTATTTCAGGACTCATCGTTACACCACAATTACGCTTCCATACGTTATAGTAGGGTCAAAATGAAATGAAGTACGTACGCAATTGCGTACGAGGCTTCTCTCGAGGCACTTCGGTGGAGCGTAGCGGCTAGGAGCGTGATGAAACCATTGCTGGTAACACCCATCGCTGCAGTTGCGACGACCCCACCTTGGTTCCAACTGCTGCCTCCACCTCGCCGTTTCGAGCGCGTACGCAAATGCACCGCAACTACACAATTCATGTCGTTTTGAGCCGACTGTAAATATAAATGTGATATGTGTGGAAATTCGAACATGGAATCATGAGATATAGTAGAGTCAAAACGATATGAAGCACGGTGCAGCTGCGTAGAGCTTAGGATCGCGTGAAGACCCCTGCTACCACCGTTCATTGCTGCAGTTCACTGTGATCCCACCTCGACTCCAACCGCTATCTCCACGACGCTGCTTCGAGCGCAACAGCTTGCGCAAGCGCACCGTGCTCCTTGCCGTTTTGACCCAACTGTTTCTTCTCTCATCACTTCTAATACATAGCTATTCTGCACAAATTTATTCTCTAATTTTCATTTACTTCTAGGTCGGAGACCTTCTTAAACAGGAAGGAGATCTTAAAAATTACAATTTTCATTTAATCAATGTACAAGACTGGACGAACAATATATAGTTAGCTCTTTTAGAGTCACCCGCGCAAGAGCAGAAAGAATTGTACCAAGTGAAGACCACTGAGGACGGTAGAGTGTTAGTATGCACTATGGATAACATCACTATGATTGTCGTGACTTCATGCTGATGAAAAATGAAGGACTTCAGAAAATAAAAGGTTATGAAGAGAACAACTACGAAAAAAATTAACAGTTTTGGCTTGAATATATTTGAGCAAAAATAGAGAGGTGAGTACTCAAGAAAATGTACCGATAACACTAAATACGAAATAAATATAATGCCTGCTAGCGTGTGAATTGCGATAAGTAGAACTCGTACGAATCCGGATTGCGGGGATTTGGACGGAAAAAAAATAGCTATGACACGGCACACAAAAGATATAATCTGAGAAAACCTAACACAAGTCCAAAAATTAAAAATGAAATCAATAAACAAGGAAAATATTTGACGAAAACACCGAATAAATGCAATAGTTTCTAATGAATTCACTGACAATACATGAAAATAGCGATACTGAGGTATGTAGTGATCAGTTGAGGGTTCCACGACAGTTTGGAGCACCACATAAACAATCAACTTTGTCATCTTCAATTGGAAACTTATAATCATATGTGATTTCATCGCCTTTATTAATAAGTGTCTTGCTGTAAATCACAATACGCTTGTCACCATCCACTGTGACCACCTTAAAAACGGAGAAAAATCCATAGGATAGGTAATCATGTAATTAGAAATACTATCCCTTCATACAGGAGTAGAGAAAACGCAATGAAACTAACTTTTGCATAACAGTTTGGCTGGCAGGAATGGTTTATAAACCGAGCGAAATTTCCCATACGAGTGGCATCAATGACCTAAATATACAGTATCGTTTTTCAGATAAACATAACAGAGGACATGACGGTGATCGTCAATTGCAGAAGCTTCCTGTTTTCCGGAGGCGACAGCTGAAACACTTCAAAGTCCTAAAGTAAAATCTAAAAGCGAGCTGGAGGGATTTGGGAGAATTTGTAGCAACGGATGGGATGACTTGTACAAAAAAATTACGGGAGTAAATCACTCCATCACAATCTCTCACGGAGATTTCGGCCAATATTTCTAATATACGGAAGCTAGAAGGCAGCAAGAAGTATTTTGAGCTACTTTTGCGCAAGTCCCTATCTCTCCAATCTCGTCAGTGCTCATTAGGATGAAGTCGAGAAGGTGATGACTGGGAGGTACGACGAACGATGTAATTTTGCACTGTTTTAAAGCTATAACCCCACGAATCCGGGGTGGTATAGATTTCCGATGGCTAAAGAGTGTACGGGGTTATAGATTGCAGAAACGGGTGGGACAACGCTCATTTCTTCCTAGCTGCGCGCTGCAATAGAACTCGTCATGGAAAGCAGCGTCCCGGGACGCTCGAGCGCTCCATCCTTGTACGCGCGCCGCATCTTCCGCCCCGTTTTTTACGGTAGTCACAAAGAAATTAGCGTTATTCCACCCGTTTCTGCAATCTACAACCCCGTATAGACTTTAGCCATCGGAAATCCATACCATCCCAAATTCGTGGAAAGGTGCCTTTAAAGCACATTCTGTCCGCTTGAAGATCTCACATATCACGTGCTATCTCTTATCTCAGATGCTTGCGTATTCGTCCAGCCGATCATTATAACTACAATATTATACTTTCCTATCGCTGTACACGTTCAATGATGAATATAATTGTTTTGACCGTCTAGACGAAAGCTAGATCAAGTAATTGAAAAACGGAAACAACTGTACTAGATGGAGCTGCAAATAATAATTGAAGTAATAATAACTCGACTAAAACATACTGTGGTGTCATCAATACGGAATAAGTAACTGCTGCCAATGCCTCGTCTCTCGTATGCCTTCTCACGAACATCTGCCACAGTATTGCGTACCTAAACCATAAAGCTATCTTCTAAGCACAAGAAATGATGAAATCATTTGAAAAATAAGAAATAACGACCTTCTGTCCAACGTATTCAACAATCATATCATCAGGAGCGATTGCTTCCATTGCATATAATCCCCAACCGTGAATTCTTGACCGCGCAAATTTAATCATCTTCTTGCGATACTGCAACCGCAAGCGCATAAGAGTAGGAAACTCGTATTGCGTAAGATCTTTAAGTAACAACCTTAAGTTGATTGACTTTGAAGAAATCTGTGTTCGCGTCACCCATGGTTGTAAGCAGACGACGATGCATCGATCGAGATTCTTTGGTCAACACAAGATTGTGTCGTACCGCAGCTTCGTCCTAGAAAAAAGTTTCAATGAACAAGAGTCCACCGAATTTCTACGACGTCTTGTCCTTCCAAATATTTATTCCGGACCTTTGAACCTCGGAATCACTCTCGAGGTGATTTTCTTCTTTTTAAAAAATGTATTTAAAAAGTGATGAGTCACGTTGCATCGATATTTGAATCATTTAAAATGTTCACTTCAAGTAAATATCAGAGAACTGTAAAATAAGCTTTAAAACCCCGGATCCCATTAGGTGACATCACAGCGCGGATAACTGCCTTCTATTTCTGATTTCTCGACATCTCTGATATCAAAATTTCAAAAATAGTCCAGACACCTTATACTATGAATCTAATAATAACTAAGGAAGATAAGATGTTCATAAAAGTATTCTGCTTTTGCACTACAACATGTCGCTACATGACACATAAAGGCAGAATCATATGAAAAAAGGTGGCTCACCCAAACTTACACCCACACTGACAGTGTCTTAAGCAGTAATTTAGTCAATTTTTCTTTTCGATTACCAAATTGGCTCATAACACCAGAGATTACGTAAACTAACCCTTTCGTTGATGACGGTCTTGTCCCGTTGTTCATCTTCGGGTCTTCTGATAAGGCTTCGCTTCTCCTTCGCTGTCATCTTGAAGTAGCCACGAGTACGAGCACATCCGCCCTCAATCGGAAGAATTCCATCCAATTCTCCGTCAGCAAAATATTGGTCCACACGCCCCTTCTTCACAGGTTTATCCTGAAAATAATCGAAAGAGTTGGACTAAACGCTAATTAGCTGCAAGTCTAATAATGTAAAAGATGACTAGAGAACAAAAAGAAGCAACACAATAACTAACCAAAAGTCGAGGCTTGTCTGCCCACGACCTGAAGTTGAAACGGACTGGTCGTATCCAAGGAGGTGGCTTCGCATCGTCACCTGCCGGCTGTAAATCGGTCCATGCTTGCCTTAGGTACTCCTGATCTTCCGGATCGAAGCAGCACTAAATAAGAGGGTCATCAAATCTGAGAGCGACATAGAAAAGAGGGAGAAAGCCACTCAAACAAGACGATGAACTTACATCCCAACAATATATGTGTCGTTTTCGCTCTTCATCGGTCCACGGTGGGTAGATTCTAGAAAATGACAAAAATTGACGCAACACAGACAGATGGCAAAGATGAAGAAGAGCAAAAAGTGGGAGCTTACACTTTCGGCTTCGGAGGGGCTCGAATTTCAACAGCGGGAAAGAGTCTAAGAAGCTCGCGATCGACTTTTGTGGCTTTAGTCTTCTTAGGAGGTGCGGGAACCTTTTCTTGCTGACAAACACAAAATTTAACACTTCACTATCATCCTTTGACAATAAAAAATATTAAAGAGATCAGACAAACCTTATCCTCTACTCTTACTTGCACCTGAAAAAAAAAACATAATATGTTTTTTACTTTCAGGAACATTTTGACACACATACCTGAACTGTGACGTCTTTCGCATTCTCTTCCCCGGTCTTCTTTTCATTTTCTGGTAGCTTGAAGTAGCAGTGTTCAGTAAGACTGACATGGTAAAGCGTTCTTGGAAGTCCTTCCGACCAATCCAGAGAAGTATCACCAAGCTAATTGAGAACAATTAAAATGTGAAGGTGGTTTCATTGATCAAACTCATGCAGCACGCAGTGGAAAGAAAAAAAACACGAAAAACAAGTATGGGAGTAAAAGAGAATGTAGACTTAAGTATATTATATATGAGGAAGAGGATAAAACATTATTGAACATACTACTCACTTTATACAACACATCACTCACTATCTTTTCCCATAAAGGTGTCAAATCCTCTTTCTCTACTTCTGGCTCAACAATCGGTACAGGAATGGGCTCCTCAGTGATCGTTGAAGCATCACGTTCTTCATCGTCGCTGGGCGGTGTGCTTTCTGAAGAAGACGCTACGCTCGATGCCGTGGAAACAGCCGTGGAGGCAACGACAGACGGTGTGTCCAGCTTTTGCACTAAAACGGTGGAATTTTGGAAGGGCCACATATTCACTCTCACCCTTTTTTGCTATCGCATTGTAATTTGTTTCTGAAAGTTGTACTATTGAACAATGCTGGTACAAAGTAGGAAGAGGATTAGTGATTATCCACTACTACTTGAGAAAAATTGTGGTTTACCAGATTTGGACGATTGAGATGATTTCCTCGACTGATGCTCAGATTCGTTGGAGGAAAGCTCACTTGATGACTCTGATCTGAAACGAATTATATGTACTTTACTAAAAATTCATGTGTATTTACAAACGAATGAATAACAAACCCGGAGGCAGATAATGACCGATTACGTTGCGCTTGTCCCTTCCTCCGAAGTACGACCTCATCAGACGATTCAGAGGAATTCTGGCTGCTAGATGAACTTTAAAAAGAGTGAAGATTTGTTCAAGAAGAAAGAGAAATATAAACGACGAAACCTTTTATGTGCTACATCGGAATCATCAGATTCTTCGTCACATTTTCGAACAAGAGGGCTTCTCGTCTCAGATTCCGATTCAGGTGATGGTGGTCGTACTTTCTACAATGATTAGGTGCATAAGATTGCGTTAAATAGACAAGTAGTCCGTCTTGTTTCCTTTCTTTACAACCAAATACTGGAAAACTTTCAATCTAATCTGTTAAAATAAAAAAATCTAGGATGTCTTTCACTTCAGTAATGTAAAATAACAGTAAAACTAGTAAAGTCTGTGTTTCAGCGACCAAGAAGTAAGTATTACGAAAATTCCCCCTCCCCCCAATATGTAGCCCTCTTCGTCCATTTTTTATTTTCGGAACAATTTGTGAATTCAAGACACGAATGGCAAATATGAGTACTGACTTTCTTCAGGACCTTTTCATGCGGCTACGCTAGCGACTAGATTTCTCTGTACGAGACGAGGAATTGATTACCTTCTACTCCTCGTCTCGTATACAGTAATAGCTATTTATCGAATTTAACTTGATCTAGCCGAATCACAAGTTTCTAGAACTTACTCTTCGGAAACTTGGCAATTTTGGCATGTTAATGGTGAATGGAAAAGCACCGAGCTTCTCAGGGGTAGCATTCAAGCTCTGTAATTGAATAAATTCATAAAACAATAAAATTTCTAGATGATTATGCGGATTTTTAAAGACATCAAGTTCAGGAAAATAATGCTCACAGCAGAGAGCGGACTACACAACTGAGCCACATCACTTGGCTTCTCTGGTGTAACCATTTGAGCCTGTGCCCGCAATGCTTCTTGAGCCTGACAACGAGGAAAATGATTAAAACTGCTAGCCGTTGTTAATTCTAATGAATATACAACCAAAACTGGCGAACATACCTCATTACGCTTCTGTTCCTCCAATTCGTGGCGAATTTCAGCTAGAACTTCTTCCAAAATCTCGAAGCTGACACCTTCCACTCGTTTGTAAAAGTCCTTTGTGACAACATCAACGATTTCTTCACCTATAGTCTTTTCGGTAGCCTCTCGCACAACAGCTACATTCTTTGCGAATTGTCTCTGAACAATAATTCTAATCACTGGTGGACCGCTGTCACCGAAATTAGTTTGTTTGTACCTTTTCTTTGTCAGCTGTTCCTTGCCGAGTTCTTCGTGGCTCCTTCCCATTTCTTCGCATTTGATCTACCGGGCTCGTCGACATCAATCCCTCCGGAGGTGGAGAGATCGAAGATCCGACGTCGACATCCATGTCATCAACGTCATCGCAGACAGCATCATCCGACCTTCAAAACAGCTTCAGAGAGAGCTTTTGATAAAGCAAGAAACTAGAGATACACACCCTTGCCGTTGAGATATGCTAGATCCAGGCCGCGCATTCCTGGACTGTCCTCCAACATCGGCACCGAAAATGCTAGCAACACGATCGGCAAGAGTTTGATGGGAAGACGTTGATGGCGTGGATGTGGTTGGACAAGAAGGAGGTTCTTCCACAAAACGAAGTGCAACTTTAGGGAAATCTCGCTAAATAAATCTAAGTGTAAAAATACTACAAAATAGCAAAATAGAAGAAAATTGTGCAGGAGAAGGCATCTTCTAAGACATGCGAAAGTTCTTTCTAATTAGTCCTATTTTTCAATGCAAAAGTGAACTTTTTTGAGTACTGTTGGCGAATGAAAAGAAGATGTGCCTTCAGAAAGAATGAAGACTTAAAAAAAAACAAAAAAGCGACTAAAAATTAGCTCAGGAAAAGTACCTTCACATAAACTTGAGGTGGTGGCGGACAGAAGTTTGGTGGAGGTAATAAAGGATTAAACGCAGGTGCGCCTAATGGTATTGCGGGATTCATCTAAAAAGACCTAAATTTGTTGCAATGTTAACACGAAAATTTAAAAAAGGTAACATACAGGAGGCAGAGGAAACGGTGGTGGCGGGAGATGTGTTGGAGGTAGTGGTATATTGGCTCCAGGTGGCGGCAGAGGTATGCCCATAGTAGGTGGAGGAGGTAGTGTTGGTGTTGATACAACAGGAGCAGCTACATGAGGTAACGAATGGGTTTCAGGACTAAATACAACTGGAGGCGGTGCCGGTGGAGCCACTATTGGTGGTACTGGTGTACGAGAAGATAAGTCGTGATGCGAAGACGAAGCTGATAATGTTTTTTCGGTCTTCTAAAAGAGAAACGGGATGAAAGTTTCCATTAACTGCAGTTGAGAGAAATCTTCAAATAAGATACCTTATCTTTCTTTAAGGTTAGTTCAACATCAGAATCAGTGGAACTGCTGCTCCATCGATGGCCTTCTATTTTCTTTTCTTTCTCGCTGATTTTCGAAGGAGACGGGCTCCTAAGAAACAAAGCTTTTGGGATGAAATAAACATTCGTGGAGGACGACAAAAAAAAACTGCTTACTGTTCTTTCTCGAACTTTTCCTCCTCAACTTCTGCCTTCTCGTCCGACTCATCGCTGCTTATCTTTTGCAAACCAGGTGTTTGCTGAAGTTGATGCTAAATTCATTTCAACACTAGCATTCTACTGGAATGCCTCAATTTAACCTATTAATTACCTTGATATCATTCCGCTTAGACTCTGTTACTGTGTACTTCTTTCTTTTGGTAATTGTTTTTATTTCTTCGACAATAGTTTTTTCCCGCCCTTCACGTTCCCGCGAAATATATTTCGTGCTGAAATACAGAAGAACAGTGAGCTACAAGTGGCGTATGGTGAAGATATCGGGGAAAACTAAGAATTCTTGCAATATGAAACACACCTCATTTCCTTCTTTTCTACCCGCAGATATTCCCCTATATTCAGCGAAGAACCTGAAGTTGAACTCGAGGAAGAGTCAGATGAGCGCCTAAAAGGTGAGTTCGGTTTGCGTACATACGTCCACGTAGGACGAACGGTTTACGTGTAAAACAAACGTATTACGGACATCCAAACATTTTAGTAGTTCTTAGTAGTTACTCCTTCCATGATATATTCTATGTACCTTACAAAAAACTGTTTTCTCAAGAGAAACTCTTAACCTTTTTGCACCTTCTCACAAAAATTTACATTGAAAATTAGAAAAACGAGCCAGCACACTTCAAATCTACCTTCTTCGCTTCTTCTTCTTCTTCTTATGAGGTCGACTGCGGTTCTCTCTTTTTCCACGACGAGACTCTTGCGGCGGTTCTGACTGTGAAGTTGTCGCTTTCTCTTCTGTAAAGATATTAAATTTGACAAAAGCGAATCATAAAGTCCTATCAAGAACTGGGATTTCAACGAAGTTTCTTCTAAAAGCTAAATATTACTCACCAGCAACATTGGCGACAGGAGCACCTATCGATGGATGAGGGTATCCTGGTGGGAAAATAGCGGAACCATCCGCTGGTACCGCTGAGTAAGGAGGTGGCGGTGGATAGGTCATACCAAAAACTGGGGGAATCGGGGGAATTGGTGGTATAGGCGCACCACTCGGCCCTGGTTGCGACTGCGACGAAATAAAATCTGGAAATAAGGAACTTAAAGCAACCGAATTGCAGAACACAACTTTAGCTCCTGGAAATTGTGAATTAAAACAAATGTAGGTGCGATTCAGATCACTTTGCAGCACACCAGGATCCAATGGAAAAAAACCTTCGGTGCAAAAAAGGTCCCGATAACCCACGACAAAGTAGATGTTGGTGAAAGTGCCAGTGTTATAGGAACGATGTGAAAGCAAGCATATTAAAAAAACACAACACACCAACGCTTCCAAATCACACCGCAAACAAGCACGCAGGATTTCTTCTAAAAATGCATAAAAACAGTAACTTGTCACATACCATTGCCAGGATCATCCCATCTACTTTTCTTCCGTAATGGAGAAGCTAAATTTTCCAATTCCAAATTCCTACTATCATTGTTATTGTGGTCTTCACTGGGTCCTTCTGAGAAGCGATCTGGTGACTTCTGCTCATAGTAGTAGCGTCTTACGACAAATCCGTCTCTTCTATAGAATTTTTTAGATCGTGGATCGCAATTACGTCTCCTCCATGATCCACACTTTACTCGATTGCGACTCTTCCGTTCCCAAGGTTTCAGGTTTCCGAAATTTCCTCCAGAATAAGGTCTGCACCTTTTATCATCGCTGTACTGAACAGAATGAGGAGTTTGGGGACGAGTTCGCTCATCCCAAAGATCGTTTTCGAATCCAGCACGCCCATGACGGGACCACATGCAGACTCGACGATCCTCACAAAAGCCTGCATATCCGTGATTCTGCTTCGTACCACAACCTTTCCATGTCGGAGATTGTTCTGGCGAAATCATAGGATTTATTGGTGGATCAAAATTGCTAGTTCCTTGGAACGGATCATAGGGTGGCCATGGTAGCAATGGGAAAGTTGGCAAACAGTTATTTATCATTCCATACATGTTGAAGGAGTTACAGTGAGTTGGGTTACTCCAAGTGTTCTGTTGAAAATTAGTGGGACCTCCCGAGCTGGTACTTGCTCGATCTTCTGCGTTAACGGTACCTGTAAGCTGGATACACATGCAAGAAAAACACAGTGCACAGCAAACTATAAAAGCAATCACCATCACAACCCAAGCCAATGCGAGTTTTAAACTATGGGTAAGGTAAAACAGGTGACAAGCACAAGCACTGTCGAGGAACGAATTCTTTCGATCACTGAGAAACATGGATACAATGATTTTAAACACTACTATCTACTTCAGCCAAACCGACAGATTCGAAGCTAAGGATCTAACCTAATCCGAAATGTTCGGCTGTTCTTGAATAACTCATTCAAAGTGCGTCCGTTTACGTTAGAAGCTTACGTTAACAGGCTTCCCTCTTTTTCCCAAACTCCTAACAATATTCTAACAACATCAATGAGCTGTTTAGCCACTTTAGCGAAGAACTGTTTCTATTCAAAATGGATATAGAGTTGGTCCACCTGACCCAAGTTTTTTTTTCTTGAGAAACCGCGGATACTCCGGAAACATACTGATCTAGTATTGAAATAGTCGATTTGTCATTTACTATGGTGCATGTTATCGTTACTCAAGAAACAATCGTGCAAATTTAGAAGAAATTATCTGTATACAATATTTTTGAGAAGAAAAACAAGAGTTGACAAGAGAAAGTATGCTTGATTTTGCGGCCAATTATAACAATTACAATGGCGTAAACATACGCACCAACAATAATCCCCCACTGAAAATCCTTAAACAGTGCTTGTGCAAATAAGCGAAAGTCTTGCGATGTGCAAAGCAAAGCAGAAACATTACGAGTAAAGCAGGGAAACAATGGAAAGATAAAATTTGAACAAACCACTCCGTAACTTACCGGGATGGAAAGGAGGTATCATAGGAGGGGGGATCTGCGGGAGGAACGCATTCGGAGGCGGAACTACGGCTGGAAGCGGCACTGTCGGTGGAGCAGATGTCGTTATAGGCGGCTCCATTGGAGGAGTACGAGGGCGCGCAGGCGTGTTGGTGCCCCTAACCAAGATCTCACTAAACAAAGCAAAAAACATGAATATAGTCAATGAATAGATAATAATAGTGTTCAATTACACTACAATCCGATCGCATACTTTCTAGGTGTGGAAACTTCAGGCACTGGAGTGCATGGAGTGTTACGCTTATCGAGACCTCGTTGAATTACATCAACGGAAGGAACTGTTGGTGACTCCATGTCCATATCGACATGTTCAGTTTGTTCCGCTGCATAAAGCGATGAAGAAGACGGACGTCCTCGTTGTAGTACTGAAAACAGAATATTGAATTGGTACTAAGGAATAGTTCATCACGTGCTAATATACCTTCATTTTTCATTGCAAAATGGCTTCTTCGCGTGTTTAGAATGGTCTCTTCCAATCCTTTCAGATGCACCGGGATGCGCATTTCTTCACCAGTTGCGTCTTCATAACGCTGACTCAACAGAGTAACTGAACAACAACTAATTCAGGCAGAACTCGATAAACAAAAGTGAAGAGGAAAATTGTTTGACGAAATTACTGAAGTCAAAATAAAACTTATAATTCTTAGCTAAAGATGTTTTTTTTCATGTCCTCCTTGACCGTTTGTCACAGAAATTACTTACTTTTTTGCAAAAGAAGAGCAAACGGCAGTCACATCAAGCACTAGTAGGAGGAGGAGTGGGCATTTTAAATTAGTCTTTTTCAGTAAGTCCGTCATCATGTCGCCGAGTTAAAGATGAGAGATCCGCACAGACGAATTCAAATATGAAGAAATGCCTTTAGGATGGATCTGATGAAACATTGAAGTCAGCAACTTGAATAATTTATGGGGGATTAAGGTTTTGCGGAGAATTTGATGAAGATAAACCGCTAAATTGGGCGCAGGGAGAACACGTAAGCTACGCGAAGGACAACAGGAAGAACATGCTGTTATCATCTACAAAACATTACTGCAGCAAGATACAAATTTCAAACTCACAGTAAGGATCATGACAGCAAGAAACCTGACTGCCCATTACGGTCCTCATATTGTATTCGTGCACAAATCTTCGAGCCTCTGAATTTACTGGGAATAAATGTGAATGTCACGAGGAATCACTTTGGAACAAGATGATGATGATATGGAAATAAGCTTCCAAATTTATAACAAAAAAAAAGTGTTCAAAAAGTACTACTATGAGAGAGAAATGCACCTTCATAGGTAGAGAATACAATCATTGCCATTCCCATGTGTTTCTTAGTAATCGGATGATAAAATACTTCCAGATCGATAGGAGGAGCAACTTTGCTGAACATCACATAGTAACACCAAGAATAAAGTCCAGCTAAGCGTAGGAAAAGAAAGTTCTTACTTGGCTAACTGTTGTAAAAATGCTTTGTTAACATTGTCGTTCAAATCAAACATTGCCACCTCCACTTTAGGATAAAATACGGTGTTTCTGTCCACCTGAATATTCATAATTGCAAGAAAAAAGGAAAGAATATGCAAGTTTTCAAAGAACAAATGAAATACCGTAAATGATGGCACAACAAGGTCTGCTTGAGCGATCGTTCGGAACTGTATATAATGATTCCGAGGATCGGATAGAGGTAGCTTAACATCGTACTGAAAAACCAAGTTTTTAAAAACAATAAATAATCGACCGTCGACAAAGAAGCTCATGAAAGACTCACTTTAGGATGACCAGGAATATGACCATTATATCTACGGATAGTTTCTTTAGCGCCAAGTTCCTTGTCATACAAAGTCTTGTAATTACGAGGTCCTTGTTGAACACCTAAATTGCAGAAGAATTTGAAGCATTAGAAATCCACGAGAATCTGGCAGAAGCTACCGTGTGGAGGATGCGGCCGGGGCGGTCCAGGACCGTGAGACGGCCGAGGTGCGGGCGCCGCCTTGCGATCGCCCGCTTCAGCCGTTGACGATCGCATTTATGGACAGTCCCCACCTTAAAAAAAAAAAATCATTAATTATATACGTCTGAGAAAGGAGTCAATTAAACGCTGTTCTCAATAGATCTGAGAATGTCAGAAGATAATCACATAAGACGCTTATCTACTATCAAACTCCAAACTGAAAAACGGTGTACTTGTCAGTCATCGAAACATTTGCTTCAAAATGACTGATCAATCTTCTCTTTTATTCAAAGAAAAAAAAGCAAAGCTACTTCAATAAAAGCGAAATTATCTAAAATCAGATGTCCATTCTAAGGAATACGAGTTAACACACAGATGTAAAAGCGCTCTAAACTGAAGTTACAGTTACAGAAACATTTAAGCTGCTTTCTGATATACAAAACCAACACATATAAAAGGATAACTTGCTAAAGCCAGTAAACCAAAATAGCTGGCGATAGAGAAGTAAAAAGAAATCAGTTCCTTTAATCTGCTAATATCGTTCTAATTTTACATTTAAGTAGAACCAATCTGTTTCTAAAATATGCCGTAAACTTCTAGTAGCCTAAATAAACAGCATTTTGATAACCTCATTCAGAACTTGATAGAGGGAAATCTCAATTTAAATACTTTTCAAAAAGGGATCTTTCCATCACCAATGCATCTGTATAAAAGTGGTTCCCGTATTAGAGGTATCATACAAACTAATAACGAATAACGAATCCATACTCCAAAAAAAAACTAGAGATACATATTCCTTCTTTCGTTTAACACAAATTTTTTGTCTACCAGCTCAAGAAATTTCGAATTCGAAGCATAGTCACATTCACGAACGCAGAAACATTTCATTATTCATTCTGAATCGTCAAATGTTGAGCCAATTATTCAGAATGTGGTATGTGTAACTTTTTTCTTGAATGTAAATCACCTTTTGCTCAGAATTGCGCGAAATTTTAAAGGTACAACATGTTAAAGCGCAGTCTATCTTGGTCGTTGCCTACCAAATATTTCCCTCGTGTACAAATCCCCGAATCGATTAAAAGCTACGCAGAAACCTTAAAAAGTTGGATATTCATTAAGCGATAGTCATCAAACACACTAAAAAAAGGATCAGAACGTACTCATGCATAAGTCGTACAAATTTATGCAAGTTATTTCCGCCAAATGGTGTGTGTATGAATATGCAGACCAATTTAGACAGAAATATCAAGGCAATTTGCAAATAAAGAGTGTCACATTTGCAAATAAAGAGTGTCACAACATAAAGATGTCACGTCAAAGCATAAATTTGCAAGAGTTGCATGAAAACAGGTGGGTTAGTAGGAAAAAAGACCTTTGCTAGACGAGAAAAAAAAGCAAAAGCACAACGGAGACAGGAAACGGTAAAGCACGGAGAAAAGGTACATTTTCGTATAGTTAATGTCACTTGCCACATATAATAAATCTAACAATCTGGAACGGTTCTACTTTTTTTCTGTAGTGACATTAATTAGTTAGACGAATTGAAAATAATTCCAAGAAAACTCCTCGACAACGGGGGAAAAAACAGAGAAATAGCGAAAATGAGGGGCTTATAAGATTTTCCGGTCAATTGCTTTTATTTGTAAGGCGTCTGCGTTTGCGTCTCACATTTCGGCTTCATTATAACTCAAAAAAAAAGCTTAAAACCTAAAATCAGACTTTTCTACGATGATTCTTTACATTTAGGTAATGGTCTCGTGACCGCCCTCATTTCGAAGGTCGTTCAAAGTTGACAAACTGCGCTCGAGTAACGACCTCTATACTACATATACTGTTTCGAAAAAATCCATATAATTAGGGAACAGGTTGGAGAATGCGGGAACAACAGTGAAGACGAAATATACACAAATTTCCAAGAAAAACACCACTAGGTCCACGGAATAGGTCGTTACAGTGAAGGACAGTAGCAAAAAGTAAAATTTTTCGACCATATTTGTTGTATGAACAAAGAAATATCCCTGTATATTCGTTTAAATCTAGTTTGAATGAGATTTGTCCCGGAATCAAACTAAACGTTGACTATTGCTCAACGACTGTTTCAAAAGTGATTAAAAACACAAATCTTGCTATTACAACAGAAAAGAGGACAACTTTCAATGTGAAATCTTTAGTCTCAGTAGTCATCTGTGTAATACACATCCTGTGCGTAGCTAGGTAACCCATAATACCATAAAAGTGCGTTTTGCTTACGCCTCTTACGCTAAATTTACGCGCGAAAAAGGGCAACGCGAAATAACATCGGATTACCTATTCAAACGTGGCTACAAATTTTCAAATTTAAAACCTTTTTGAGTTTAAAACTACTCACGAAACATTTTGAAATAGGTCGTACTCTACATAAGTAATTTTCAAAGAGCAAATCAACTATTTTCCTCCACTTTGATGTTGCAAAGTGCAACTAGTCGTGCATAGTGCAAAACGGGGTGAAAAAACGAACACAATCGGAAGAGTGGGGCCAGCTGCCATAAAATTTGTAAAAGTTAACACATTAATGGTCGTAACATAATAAATCATTAGCAAAAAAAAACTGTGTTGCAAAAACATTATGGTAAACAAACAGAAGAGGAAATAGACCGGAGGGGAGATAGAAGGGTGAAGATCCGCTGTGTACAAAATCCATTTTGAAAGTTAGGAGAAATCAGAAGAAGAGACTTCATTCAGATCCCCTTTGCAGTGTGCATTTGGCAAAATGTGCCAAAAACAACAACGAAGGAGGGCAGGCGTCTGTCCGCCACGAAAAGTTCCAATCACTGTTCAAAATGATGTCCAGTGGAGTTCGTGCGGTTGAGGACCATCGCCTGATTCTCAGGAATACGCTATCGTTGCTATATTTACATGGTAAGTCATAAAATTCGCAGCACACCCTGCCACCAGCATGTATAGATTAGCCGGTTGACAACAACACACATGAGAAAAACGCGAATTGGCAGCGTGCCACCAGTTGGAGCGACCGAGCGATTTTGCGCCCGCAGCGGTGCGGTCGCCGCCCGCCCGCTCGCTCGCTCGCGTTCCGTTCCGCTCTGATCTAGGTCAGATGGTTTCGAGTGGGTCACGTGATGTGCTTGTGCCAATTTTCCCCGAGTACTCCGTCTTGTAAACGCTAAGAACGATGATACTTAGGGATTCGAGTCACTTCTTGCGGATTTTCTGTTCATCTCCCTAAATTCGGGGTTCTGTGGGACGTCTGAGATCTTCTCCATGCCCAGTCTCGCCACTAATTCTAACCAATGGTTCCCCGTGCCTTCGGGACTGTTTTCCTTACGGTAAAATTGAACAAGGTCCAAAATACTGTATATGGAAAGCACTGCGGATGCCTAGACTCTTCATTTGTAATAGCTAGTAGTAATAATAATAATAGTAATAATAATGGTGTCGCAGAATGTTTCTATTCGAGAAAAGTTTGAAGCAGGACAAAAATTCCCCAACAAATCAGCGAATGCTGGAAATTCTATCGATTGAATAACAATTTAGAGGAGACAATACTATTCAAATAAACTCAAAAGAGATTCTCTTGCATTATTAGCGTCCAGCAGTTTTTAATTCCATTTATTTTCATCTCTTATTGATTAGGGGGCAAAGTGGACAATGAATTAAGCAAATAAGCTAACAAATAAGCTCCACATGAATGAATTATACAATTATTATTGTGGTTTTGAGCTTAGTAGTGTTGTTTTTTTGGCTACTCATAAGGACTTTCCTATTGTTCATGAATAGTACTAATAATCACCAAAAGTACTAATGAAAATATAAAATAACATTTCCCTTGTAAATCCCAACGTTTATCTGTGATGTGATTTTTGTGTTTACTTTTTTTTCTGATGATAGGAGTATGTTTTTTTTTTTACTTATTAGGTCTTTTTGTTGTGGATTGTGTTGTTGAGGTGGAAAGTCTTCAGAAAATCTGACAAGAACCTATATTTAATCAAGATTTGTTTGCCTTTCAGTTGGTGATTCATTATTGAAAGGTACACTCCGAAAATGAAGCGGGTATACATTCCCATTTCATTCGTTGAATCTCAGGATCATCAGGATCAGTATTCGACACCTTGAAGTTAGGCTTGACAAAGATTTCTTTTTAATATCTCAAAGATATTAAACTAACATTCTTCAACATATTAAAGTGAGTCGAATTCGATATTTTCGTACTCTTTTAGCTAAATGGATTTCTGGCATGATTCCTTCCATAACATTCCTTATTTGATTAGTAAGGACTTGAAGAAAACTTTGCAAGGTAAAATCTATGCTGTAATCACTGAATTCGGACAGGGTTCAGACTTAACCCTGTACCAATTTCTCAGGACACCGTGCTCCATCTACGACGTCTTATTTTATTGTTTTTTTTAAGTTTCTGAAAGAAGAACGTAATAAGAAATTGTGATTTACTTGCCTGAAGGCTATAGTTGGATTATGGCTGAGGAGCTCATTGAAGTTCTGATGATACGGTCACCTAACGGCGCTGCGAATCAAAATGAATTACAACACACCATGCAGCAAATTGTAGATTTTATCGGAAAACTGAAGGTTGAAGACGTATTCTTCATGTATTCGCAGGTTTCGTAGTGATAGGACTGAAAGCATCGAATCACACAGGTCTCAGGTGAGATTCCCTCGATTTCTTTTCCACAGTAGTGAGCGAAGAGCAATTATTTTCTTTTTCTAGGGCCTTTCTTTTCATATTTTCCTCGTTTTTACTTTTGTTTTTGGTCTCCCACTATTCTGTTACTGATTTACCACCAAAAGTACCAAACAAATAGCAAAGCTATTTACATTCAAATAGCATAAGATGGTTTGCAGGAGTTCTCCTCAATTTTCCCTTACTTTCCGTCCACAGTATCCTCACCTATACACTCCAAGAAATTTGAAACACTATTATGAATAGAGACAGACTACCACTTAAAATAAAACTGTAGTTCCCACATCCCGTTGCTAGTAGCTTTCTAAGAATTTTCGTGGTCATATCTTAGTTTGGCCGGTTTAGCTGAACGACTGGAAAAGGGAGAAGAAATAAAATAACGCGGATGAAAAAAAAGTAGATTAATAAATATGGCTTTCTGTGCTCTAGTAGTTCCGACGAAAACGTTTTGGCGTCTGGAAGTCGATTAGATGGTGCTGTTTGTCTTTTCCAGTGATAGTTTGCTTTTCCAATGATATTTTGAGAAAAAAAAGCATTTCCCAGTGATTTTTTTTTGCTTTTTCAATAGCCTATTCTGAGGAACTGAATTGCGTTATTTTCCATTGATAATCGCTTTATTTTCTCATCACTAACGCATTATTTTATTTTTCGCTTGTTCCCGAGTGATTCTTCGAATTCAACTTGGACACCTATTCAGCAATCCCTCTTTTAGAATGCGAATATGAAGTGGATACTCTCTAGAGCGAAGGCGAAATGGACTTACCAATGTTTTCGTTACTTTTCCCTTCGACCTGATGATCCAACCAAACTTGTCGATCTAAGCAAGTATCCACCAGATAAGATTAGGAATTTCAGGTTTGTTGATGTTATTCTACCCTATGGGAACTGCTTTTTTTTTAAGAATACTTTGTGTTGGTAGAAACGATCTTTTGATTCTTCAGCATTGTTGCACATGTAGACCATGGAAAAAGTACTCTGGCGGATCGTTTATTGGAATTGACTGGAGTGGTAAAACCGGGGGAACGAAATGAACAAATGCTAGATCGTTTACCAGTTGAGAGAGAAAGAGGAATTACGGTGAAAGCTCAAACTGCAGCTTTACCGTATAAGGTTAGGGAATTGCTTCATTATGTTCTTCGTTCCATGCTTTCTCTCGTCCGCTTTTTCTTTCGCAGTTTTTCTTCTTTCAAGTTATGGTTTAGGAGTATCTGCTCAATCTTATTGATACTCCTGGTCATGTCGATTTTTCTGCCGAAGTTGCTCGATCTCTAGCAGTTTGTGATGGGATTTTGTTAGTCGTTGCTGCTAATCAGGGAGTCCAAGCTCAGGTTAAAACATTTATTTCGTCTACATAGTTCTTTTTTGATCTTGTTTACCCGCTCTCTATCATCAAGCGATTCACCTTTTTAGACGACTTTTTTAGACGATTGCCAATTTTTGGCTTGCGTTTGAAAGAAACATAAACATGATTCCTGTTATCAACAAAATCGACTTAAGTGGAGCTAACATACCAAAAGTGATTCCTTCATTTTGCTTTCGGTTTTTGTTGAAAGATGTTAAGGCTATTTTTATTGTATATTGTTTAGGTAGAAACCCAACTGAAGAATCTTTTCGAGTTTAACCCTGAAGAATCCCTGAAGATATCTGCAAAATCTGGCTTAAACGTGGAACGACTGCTTGATGCCATCGTCGAGAGAGTCCCTTGTCCAGTTACAAATAAGGACGCACCTTTCCGGTAATAATACGAATTTTTAGTCTTTGGCAGCTGTGTAAAAAAGGATTCCGTTACATTAATGTGTTTCATTCTGATGCATTTGCGGTTCAAATAGTTGTGTTTTTTTTTGTTTCTCTAAATGCATGTAATTTAAGAATTCGTTTCAGTTGTTCTCAGTTTTCAGTGCCCAGATATTCGACTCTATGTTCGATCACTTCCGTGGCGCTATAGCATTTATTCTTGTCACTGATGGTAGTGTTGAAAAAGGTGCGAAGATTCGTTCTTACCATTACGGAAAGGAGTATGAGGTTTCAGAAGTTGGTATATATAGGTATTGGTTTTCCTCCATTTTTTTAAAGTTACCCTTGATCAAGTATTTGATTCACAGGTAGGGGTGATGCGTCCAGACATGACACCATGCTTATCTCTCAGTGCTGGACAAGTGGGATATATAATTTGCAGCATGAAAACAGTGAAGGTTATTTTATTTATATGTATTAGAGTGTTTATTGTTAGTGAATCTCTCAACATCGATATTTTTCAATGAACTTCGTTGTAGGAAGCAACTGTTGGCGAGACTTTATTCGCTGCTGAGAAATTGGATTCAGTAGAACCATTCCCTGGATTCAAGCCAATAAAACCAACAGTTTATGCTGGTTTGTTCCCTGTAGAAACTTCTGAGTACGACGGACTCAAGCAGGTTCGTTTACTTGCTCGTCCATAACCAGCAACTTTCTTTTCCAATTGGCCGCAAATTTACATAGCTCTCGGTCTAATTTCCGTGAATCCATACGTTCTTTTGCAAAATCCTCTTTTTGTACAATCCTTGCCATATCTGGTTAGTTGCTGCATCATTGCTGGTACATGACGTAGTAGGTCTGCTGATAACATGAAATTCCGACACGGAAAAGGACTAGCTCGTGATCGTGTCATGGTTGTACTCTATTTTTCGTTCTCTGCTGTAATTTGTTTTCGTTTAGGCGGTTGAGCGACTTAGCCTGAACGACCCCTCCGTTGTGGTGATGCCAGACTCGAGCCCGGCTCTCGGGCTAGGATGGAAGGTATGTAGGTGGCCTCGTTCTTATTCATTTGATCTGAATTACCGTTTAAGGTAGGATTTCTCGGCGTGTTGCACATGGAGGTGTTCGGTGCACGCTTAGATCAGGAATATGGTGCCAGTGTCATTTTGTCCCAACCATCGGTGGAATATAGAGCTATAGTAAAGGTTTGTTAGAGCGAATATTGGTATTTTCTATCCTATGTTCTGTGATACTGTAAGTTTAGGACAGTGAAACTATTCGCAAGAAGCGATTTGATGGGAAAAGTGAGATTAGCATTTTGGATGCGAGCAAGTTTCCGGAAGAAGGAGACATTGAAAAGTTCCTTGAGCCAGTCGTTAAGGTATGCTTACTGTTTTTGCTCCTATAGTTTAAATTGATCTCAATTCAAAAGATGTTTGGGATACCCGAGCTTTTTCTGATGGAGATAAAAAAATAATAAAATGTCCTTGTATATCTGCATTGTGTCTTTTTTCTACTCGTTCTTTCCATTGTGACCTCAAATAATGACGTTTAATAGGTTCGCATTATTGTTCCTGCTGAAATGATGGGTGCTGTGAACGGTTTGTGTTCTGAATGTCGAGGACAACGCGGCGATATCAGCTCCATAGACGAGGATAGACTAATGATCATTTGGAGGTTACCACTTGCTGAAGGTACAAATGATAGCCAAACTAGTCATTGCTGTTGATATCTTAAGTTATTGTTAAACTTGCAAATCCTTCACACCACATATTTGTGTGAAATTTTGTTTTTGTTGCTCCTTTTTCCTTTAAATACCTATTCCGTTCCTTTCTAGTTGTTGTCGACTTCTTTGAACGATTAAAAAGACTCACTTCTGGATATGCATCTTTCGACTATGAACAAGATGGCTATATAGAAACGAAGCTCATCAAGTTGACTATCACGATAAATGGGCGCGAGGTAGGGATAAATTCCTCTCTTCTTCTCAAGGTCATTGTAAAACGAAGCGTAATGCTCCAGGTGCCAGAGTTTTCCCAAATCATTCCTGCAGCAATGGCACGTGAGCGTGCTAAGTTGTTAGTGCATCGATTAAAAAGGGAGATCCCTAGGCAGCAGTATGAAGTGACTATCAAAGGTAATAAGAAGTTTTCTTCTTTTCCTACTACTGTATTGACTTTTTCCCCGCGCTTTCTGCTTTTTTTCTTTGAGTGTAACGAAACCAACTTGACCTTTCAGCCTTTCATAATCTTTTCTTTTAGCCTGTGTTGGTAGCTCCACAAAGGCGTTATCCCAAGTCTCAATACAGCCGATGAAGCGCGATTTTACACAATTGCTCAAGGGGAACTTTGGAGGTGGAGGTGAGCAGCAAGCCTTCTATCTTGCTAGATTATTCTATCAAATTCACTATTTTTAATGAAAAGTACGAGTAGAAATTCTCCTAGTAATGTAACATCTTTTTCAAACCTTCCGTCCTATCTTCGAAGATTTACGACATTATTTTTCAGGCATGGAACGATTAAATAAGAAGCTCAGCCATCAGAAAAAGGGTAAAGAAAAAATGAAACAGATAGGCAATGTACAAATACCAAAGGAGGCATTCCTTAATGTGCTTAGGAATTGATGTGATTAGTTGTAATGTACATTTATTATACGGATATATTTATCATACTTGTTACCACTACTGTTAGAAATTAATATGTTGTTGCAGATGTTGGAAATGTTTTCATTTTTATTAAATATATATAACATATTTACCCAATACATTTCATAACAAATCATCGGACTCAAGTTCAAGCACCGTATCACTGTTTTTCCGTCTCTGCTTTTGTAATGGTGGCCGCTCGTATCCTGTTGTACCCCTGAATGACTTCAGATTATCATATTACATTGCAAGAAGTAGTTTTATTCACAAACCGTCGGCCTCCATTACTCATATGACTGATTAATGAGTTTGGTAAGGCGCCATGGAAGTCCAAGGAAAGACTTTTAGTTTTTGTACATGGTATTGCTGGAGATGCTCGTGGCGATGGATATTTGAAGCTGACCTGAAATCAGAATGATAAAAAGCATGCGTTCAAAATAAGTTGACAATCGAAATTCGTTGACATCCATTTGAAATTGATTTTATATTCATTTATATTTATAGTATTTTCATATTACAAGTACAACTGACTGTTCGATTACTGTCTCGTCGCTCTTATTCACCCTCTTTTTGATGGTTTTTGTACATTCACTGGGTTCACAGAACCTGAGGTCCGACGAGGAAAGAAGTCTAACCTTCACAGTTTTCACAATCTTGGGATTTTCCAGAATAACCGATTACCTACGTACCCGTTGGGCTGTCGGAAGAGTTTGCAGCGTGTGGTCGCCCTCTTCTAGTGTTTTCACAACCGGCCGACTTTGATCAGCATTTTTTGGCGGGTGACAGGAACGATCAAATCATCAAAAACGAATGATAATCACCAAATTGTAGAGTCTCGCCCACCGCAAAAACTCCCCTGGCAGTCTTACTCGTTTTTCAAAGCGTTCACACAGATTGGATTACTTGTAGAATTACAACTCCTTCAAAAACTTCTCCTTCACCTCTACGTACGATTGTGTAACCAGTGTGTCACCCATCATAGACGCGAATTTTCAAAGTTTAGAGTTTGAATACGGTTTATACATTCGGATTTGAACTGATTGATACGCTAAACAGGGAGCCATCGATGGAGAAACAAATCCATTTAAATGAGCTATTCACGACAACAGTCACCGTACCGCTGCGTTACCCATCTATACTCTCAATTTTAAGCAACGAGCAGATCAGTGGTTTGGCGGCGATCGATCGAGAATAACTCAAATAAGAACCATAAGAGAACGGCATGTTTTTTCCTTTGTGATGAAAGTACAATCGCTCACCTTTTTCTTGAATCGTTTCCAATTGAGATGAGGTAGCCGAAGGGGTGCATGTTTCCTGAAAAAAGCTTCCTAATCCCGATTCAAAGGAAAACATGCAACTCTGCCCCTACACAGAACATCCGCGAGAAGAAATGACTCACAGGCTATCACCTGAGGTTAATGAGGCTAAACTGTTTTTCCGAGCATTTTGGAAGCTTTCCGGAATAGGAATGTTGAATTCGGGTAAACCTTTCTTCAGTCGTCGTTCCGCCATTGCGCTGCGCCGCTTATTTCGCGCTAAAATATCATAATTTTAGTATTTCCCCCTTTTGGCTAATTTTCCAACGCTAATTTATTTCATGCAACATTTTTCGTAAAATTTTTGGTGAGTAGTATGATATGCCAGAAAAAAAAAGAACACGCAACCATAAAGGCTATAAACGTGTACTCTAGCCCTAAGTTCCTTCAATTCGCAAAAAAAAGCACACTTAACAGAACTTTCTGGAGAATTTGTCACTCGAAATTGTTACGCATTAAAATAAGCGAATAGAAACCATTCAATGTGTTACTGGACGTAAAATGTTTAGTCTCCCTGTAAGGTGCATCAGAACTATTGTTGTTAGTTAAGCCTATACTCAGAAACAAACCTGAAAACATACGGACGTGTTCTGTAATGTTTATCTCTTGATATAGTGCCATAAAAACGACAATGAGGCTCGGTGCAACGGCGGTAGCGGTTAGGATCGAGGGGGACCATCGCAAGCACCAATCATCGCTGCAGCTCGCGATGGTCCCATGACGATCCCAGCTATCCAGCCGAGTTTCAAGTCGTTTTTATCCGACTGTAGAATCTCGCTATGAAGAAACGAAAACGTACTGAAAGTTTTCTGGTTCATGTCCGTATGTCCGGTATTGAATCCAGCGGCTCGTAGAATTCCCAGTAACTCATATCGGAATGCGCTGATATCCTAGAATATGCATGATTAGACCAGTATAATGTATTCTAAAATATAGTCGGGTCAAAACGACATGGCGCTTGATGCAGCTGCGTAAGCGCTTGCGCTCGGAGCGGCGCGGTGGAGACAGTGGTTGCAATCGAAGTGAGACCATCGCGAGCTATAGCCATGAACGGTGGTAGAAGGGGTCCTCACTCGATCCTAACCACAACCTAACCCCGCTACGCTCCACCACAACGCTTTGAGCGAAACCTCTTACGCAACTGATCCGTGCTTTATATCGTTTTGACTCTACTGTATCTGATCTAAAAGGCAACGACAAGCACATAAAATACATTTGCTGGATTTCTAATGGATATAAGAAGAAAGAGTAAGAATGAAAGCACAGTAATGATCCTCGATTGAGAACATAAGAAATTGCGGATAGGAGTAGTGAGATTTTCACAGAGCGAGAGAAACGAGCCTAGCATGGGGTGTAAAATTTCCACAGAATTTACTCTCCCTGATCCAAGCGGAACTACCAGAAGATGAGAGGGTGGCGCGTTTGAAGAAGGGGTTCACTAGGGCTTCACACCACCGATCGACTAAGATCAATGGATCATTTGCCGCAACAAAGGGATCAAAAATCCTGCAAACTAGGACAACTTGATGTGCTTCTATGATCTCAGCGAAGTCCCAATTCAGGGGATCTTTCTGAAATCAATTGATCATTTCTCTACTTTTGAAACTACTTCGAAGTTATGAATCGAGGGATCAATCGTCATGTTTCCGCAGATGGTCGTATCAAAGCCATTTTGTCGCTACGTCATTGATCGATACGATCAAATATGAGGATGGATGATATAGTTGGGTCAAAACGACATGAAGCACGGACAGTTGCGTATGGGGCTGCGCACGAAGCGTAGCGGTTGGGAACATGTAAGGATCCTCGCTCCCGTTACCCATCTCTGCAGTTCGCTATGGTCCCACCTCGATTCTAACCGCTGTCTCCACCGCACCGCTTAGAGCGCAGCCGCTTACGCAATTATCCGCGCTTCATGTCGCTTTGACCCGACTGTAGTTGAGTTAAAGGCATCACCCCACGAATCTGAGGTGGTACAGATTTCAGGTGGAGTATTCGTATACAGGATCGTAGATTATGAAGAGGGGGTGATTCCGTCCAATTCTCCCTAATTCCCGTAAAAAACGGCCCGGAGATAGCGCCGCACTTCGAGCGTTCTGGGTGCGCTCATTTTCGAACCTACTTGTACAAAATGGAGCGCCAAAGCCTATGGCCGCGCCGCATCTTCCGGGCCGTTTTTTACGGCAATTAGGAAGAAATGGACGGAATCACTCCCCTCTCCGTAGTCTCCCATCCTGTATACGAATACTCCATCTGAAATCTGCACCACCTCAGATTCGTGAGGTGATGCCTTTAAGACGACCAGATAGGACCTGATAAAATTTCGTGAGCGGCTGCACTCGAAGTGATGGGGTGGAGGTAACGGTTGCGATCGCGGCGGGACCCGAACGACGCAGTCATGGTGTATAGCTAACGATGGTCTCGACTCGATCACAGCTGCTTACGCAACCACAGCAAAGTTCAAGTTGTTTTGACCTAACTAAAGCAAAGTTCCACTGTGTTCAACCGCGACACAATGGTCCAAATACGGTAATCCAAGGGAAAACTATGCACATTTTCATGAATGGAAATCTGCTTCAAATATTAAAATAAATAGTTATTGATCGGCTAGCAGATCACCTAACTGCTAAGGGAAATGACACCAGAACAAGTTCTATGCGATTGAAAAGAATAGTAGAGAGACAGCTTAGTGTAGTTAGGATTACGATACGTTTTGATTGATGACGTACCTGTTTGATTTCATTGACGTCATCCTCGCTAACACCTTCGTTTTGTTGCTTCACTCTTTGCATTTGAGCTATGTATCGTTTGACAAGGTTTCGTGTGACGAACTAAAATTTATTTTCTTTTTTATCTTGAAAAACTTCTTCGATTACTGACGGTTGATCCAAGCCTTCTCATCAGTCCGAGAATTTCTAGGACTTGGCCAATGTCTGTATCATCGGATCTGCTATTAAGGCACTTGGTCTATAACCAGTGAAAGTTCAGGAGCTATTTTCTACAGAACTAAGAGAAAAAATCGGAAGACAACCTCAAAACGTTAGTTGAAGACAGCATACCACGAATCTAACGTTGTGAGGGAAATCGTGGAAAAAGCTAGAGATGGGGTTGTAGAATCTGGGATCCGCCATGGTTCCGCTCATCTCTCCCCAATTGTCGTTTTCCACCTCATTTTTTTTTACGAGAAACGTTTTCAGCAGCAACGCATCAACCTTGTACACGCGCCGCGTCCACAAGCGAGCGGTCGAGAATCAATGAGGTCTCCTCGCCAGCCTATTCGAGTAAAACCAGTGAATAGGCTGTTTTGGGGACCGGAGCGTATACATTGACGATCGTTCTCATGCAAGTCGTAGGAAATAAAGCCTGTTCTTACGCTGTTTCTTACGACGATTAGAGAGAGAAGGAACGGAGAACGGAACATTTCTGATCTCGCAATCCACAACACCATCTAGTTTTTCCCCGCGAATTCCCTCATCACGTCAGATTCGTGGTATGCTGCCTTCAGAAACACTCTAACAATACTTTTCCTATGCATTCTCGAATGTTCTACGATATGCTTCAAGGACAAAAACGTTTTTTTTTTGCTTCAATTCCTAAATCATGCAAAACACAACATATGTACGTTAAAGAAAATGTATTACCAGAAAGTTATGCTCTAATTTGCAAATCGTGGTGAGTGTTCGCTGAAAAATGAGGAATTAAGTAAGATTAGCGTCATACTTACTCGATAGTTGCTCTCTAGATCATTGACGACACGGAGGATCTTTTGATTCTGAAAAAAAAAGTTCTCTAGAAATTTCTGTTAAAGTGTGTAAAATAATAGAGACGGAAGAATCAGCTTCGGCTAATCGTGATTAAATTCTCATCAAAGGTGCTGAAAACGCTGGAAAATTCCGGAAAAGAAGAGTCTATAAGAAAACTGATCCGAGCAATGTAGATGGCATGCTCTTTGCTAGTCAATTTTTTTTTATGTATTTCACCTTTCTCAGTTTTCTCAGAACAAACCGAGGAAAAAAAACTTGGACAACTAAAATACTTTTTAAAAAATTGATTGGAGTGAGACTCAAGCACCACGTATTTTGCAAACAAGCAACATTATACAGTGCACCTTCTTGTTGTGTCGACCTCAAAGAGTCTGCCGCATTGTGCGCAATTGCCCCGCCCCCAGTTAATGTGCCGCGCAATTATGAATGCAAGTATAAACGGTCTGCAAACAATTGATGCAATTTCTGTGAGTTAGAACTTCAAATATTCATTTTCGAAAATTCCAAAACACGTACTATGCTGATGATTTTCTCCATTTCTAGAAAAAAAAAGTAATAACAGAGCTTTCAACATCATTTAGCATATCCACTACATCACTTACCCTCATGCTCTTTTGTTTCCCTGCACGAATCGCTTTCGAACAACCGCAATATCGATCGCAAATCCATTTAAGACCTTAAAATCATAAATAATAGAGATCACGATTTCATGAATTAATCAAGACATCAATCAATCAAACCAAGAAACAAGAGGTATAGAAGGTTCGAGTGGTGCCACTCTCAGTAGAACTATGCGCCTTTTTTTCTTGAAAATTTACATAAACTGCAAAAAAAAGCTTGTGACTCAGCCCAAAATTTTTCTATTTAAATGTGTTTATGTGTTTATACATATCTGTTTATTTATATTTATTGTTGTTGTTTAAGTTGTTTTGGAACCTGAGTTTCCCCGATCGCCTGACCACCATTTTGTTATTGGTTTTTTTTAATAGTTCACTTTTTTTTGATAAAAACGCTTTTTTGGCTATTCTAATTGGTCCAAAAGATTTTTTTTCGTATGCAACCCGGTAGAAGAAGTATTCAATGTCGTCCGGGAACTCAGTTTCAATAATTACCCTTTTTTCAGCGCGCAGATAGTGGTTCTCAGTATGAGTAGATGCGCCGATACTCGAATATTCGCTTTCAAATGCTTGAATTATCGAGTTTTCCAGTCTTTCGGATCGTTCAAACAATCTATTGAATCAGGTTTTTGAATGACTCAGCCAGAGAAATGTTTCCAATTTGAATGAATTCGGTTTATCTTACGGTATTCGATTTTTTTTATAAACTTCAGCATGATGGTAATGAAGTAAGTCTTCATTGTTTAGATTGTTCATAAAATGTTCGAATATTTATGAGCACTGTGGAGAAAAATTGTAAAGTGTATTTATGAGCGCCTAACTAGGCTTTCTGGGTTACTGTAAATCGTTGAATAAGGCTTATTACCATAGTAAAAACTCTTCGGACTGGGTATGATGTTGAAAGGTGGCGGTAGAGTGGCGGTGTCGTCGAAGTACTCGATAAACAACTTACTACGAGCGAATTTCCATTCAATATCAGCTTGATTCTGGAAATTTCACTAAATTATGTGATTACTTAAACGATTTGATTCCTAGAAAAGAAGTACGAAAAATGCTGAACGATACTGAATCGATTTGAAGCAATTTCCGAGAGAGCATACTCCGAAATTTCGTGGATTTTTTGCTATTTTTTTTCGTTTTGACTGCAGAAATTTCTAAATTTTCCAGAAGATAACTGAAATTTACCGATATATACTGATAAGAATTGCTCATCATAGCGATAAGCATGTTCAGTAGAACGATAATCGAACAACACGAATAACTTCCAAATATCGTCTTTCCCGTCCATTCCGTAAGATAATGATTTTCCTGAAAAAAAAAATGGAGTCATTCGTAGTTGAAAAAAGGAAATAAATATGAATATAGCAAAAAAAAAACGACTAACCTTAAGCGTGAAATGTGAAAGATCTATGAGACCAAACATCGCCCAGAACAACGTCTCAGATGTATAGTAGATACTAGAAACGGAAAAAGAAAATGGTCACATGGAAATGGACGTAATTGCGGAATATTGAAATTCTTACCTAGATACGCTTTTGTACTTTAGATCACAACTTTCCTTGAACGAATCCATTTTAGCCGTGTTTGCCATTGAAACTGGATTTGCCACCCATTGCTTGTACTGATCACATTCCTGGAAAAAGTCAATCAGCATTCTAGACGAACTGATCAATCGATAATTCACTTTCGAACTCACCTGTTGCCTCATTGAACCATAGTACCAAAGAAGTTGATTTAAACCACAAGCAAAGGCGAACAAAACCAACGCGTAGACGAGGAAAAATTTCAGGATATCGATAACCATTCGACCTGCAGAAATATATTCTATGTATATTTGATCTTTAACTGACAGAAAGTTTTCCGGATTTTTTTGAACTTAAGAATATTTCTTTGCCCAGGTGGGCCCAGTTTCTTCAGTTAATCAGGGCGTGATTTTCTGTCTTATCTATCTTTTTCATGAGATTACCCATAAATTTCTGCTAACTCCTAGTTGCAACTTTCGTGAATGTGTATAAATGGCTACAGTACTCAATGTACATAAGTAGCTTTATGTACTACAGTACTCCTTCGTCTACATCGACCACTTCCACAAATTATACTATTATTGCTATTATTACTATTATTACTATTATTATTATTATTATTATTATTATTATTATTATTATTATTATTATTATTATTGTTATTTTTATTATACAAGGGGGTTAGTTAGATAGAACAGTTCAGAAATTATCTAACACATAAAAATAGATAAAATGGACGCGGTACTTATGTTCGCACAGGCGACCGCAACGCTTCTCCGACTGGAGCAGCGGAGAAGGCACATATGATTCATGTCAGACAGGTGAAATAAGTTCCTGTGAACGCGCTGCGCTTGCTTGTTTAAACATGAATAAACGAGTATATATCCAAAAATAAAAATCAATAAACACTTTTTTGTTTGTTTTTTTATTGATGTACTTAGACGTACTCTTCGTAGTGATGAACAGTATTTTACAAAAATGGAGATATCTCTCTGTCATAAACCCTGAAACTAACCTAACGATATTTTTAGTGGTCCCAGGTAGGGGTTGACGGTGAAAATGTGAACAAGTTTAAGCGATGAGAATATATTCGCAGTAGCAAACACGCATTCACTGACAAGCGTAGGATCCCAAGCGTCCCAATCTCTCCTGAAAAAAATAAACAATCTCACCGATATTCACCGGAAAAAAATCATCCAAAAAAAAAAAAACGAAAAAGAAAACCTCTGAAGAAATCGACCAATATGCTGTGTACGCGGATCTCTCATCTCTTTTTCCACCTTAAAATTTCGTAGGATTAGGTACGATGGTACGGATCACTTTATATCTTTAGCAAAAATTTAAGTCATGCTTGGAGCTCGTGGTAGTTGCTGAGAAAAAATCTCACACCTGGTAGTAAGCGACGGCCCGAAGAGCAACCGTGGAGAGGTAGAGTGAGTTTGTGATAAAATCCAGAATATTCCACAAATTGTGACAGTAATCGTGAAGACCGCAATCCCACAACTGTTTGATTTCCACCCAAATCAATCCTAAAATAAAATCCAAGTTTATGATTGGTTGACATAGTTCGTCGGGGCGGGACGAAGGACGCACTTGTGATTGGTTGACTTAAAAACCTCTGTTCCACCTCTAGTAACATTTCATGCAGTTTTTCATCACCCTGCGACTGAATGTAGTGTTAATGAGCTGTTTTCAATTTTAGGACGAGTTGTCACAGCCTCGGAAGGCGGGACTAGCGATCGACCAATCACGACAGCGCTTCCCCGCCTCTTCCACATACACACACATTTTTTTACGCTTCGGCTTTGACTCACCTAGCACCCAGACCATGATAGCGATCTCAACGGGAGTCGGAGGCGGTCCTCGGCCTTCCTTCCGTGCCGGCGCATTCTCCTCACGGAACATGTTATCGACCCGGTCGATTCTTTGGCTAGCCAATATTAGGAGTACTAGAAGCGTTAAGATTCCCACGACGAATAAGGACAATACAATATCGTTAAGGTAAAACTTACACAAGAAAACAATATAACTGGCGGAGTGTGAGAGAAACTTCACAAAAGGCTTTCGAGTGAACTGAGCGATGGCGGATTTCGGAGCGAGTAGATACGAAATTGAAAGAATCGGGAATGACAGCGATACGGCTGCGATTAAAAGGCACTAAAAAGTAGAAATTACTCGTATGACTCCCTTTTTTGTCTGGAATTCTCTAGAATTTAAATTTCATTTGCTTTGCTTTTTTTTATTTAATAGTATTTACATTTCAATAGATTTGCGGTTATTTTCTTTATTTCCCTTTAAAGCGATACTGCTATTCGGGTACTTGGAAACTCATGGAATCTTCCCACCAAATAACCCTGTGGATTTTTCTGGAACCGTTTTTAAATTGAATAGACTTCCTAAAGATCACTGTAAAATGTAAAACAGCAATATTACGAAAATATTTCTAAAAATACAATTTCAGCACCAAATTTAGTTTTTATTACATTGAGAATGTAAGGTTGAAAAGTTCTCCGTGTGTCTTATCTTCAGCTTTTTTTTTTCTAATACAGCGATAACAAACCTTATAGATAATATTTCTGTTTCTAAACCCGGGTAATCCCTCGTACCAGATACCAGAGAGAAGCTGTTGACAATTTGGATGAGCGACGAACTGAAATGAGTAAATTGCATCCGGGTTTTCCCGGGAAATTAGGCGGATGAAAAAAGAAATTACTCTTTTTTGTCGTAATTTAATGGCAAGTTTAAGTCGTGCTAGTTGTTCGGTGGTCGGTGTTCCTCTAGTGGTGACCTGAAGACGAGACAGTGATCCACGAAAAAAAAAATTACATAGCTATTTCGAGAGTCTTCAATGTGACCATACCTCCTCCCACGCGGTTGTTGTGTGATTAAGCACAATTTCCAATTCCTTGGAGCCTCGAACCTGATCCAGCATGTTCACAGAGAATTTCTGGCATTTCTGGGATAGTTCCTGGAAAAAGAGAAAGTCAAGTTTCCAGTCTGTTAAAAGCATCACTCCACAAATCTGGCGTGGTACGGATTTTTGTTGGAGTATACCTATATCGGGTCGTAGATTATGGATACAGGGGTGGTTCCGCTTATCTCTCCCTGCATCACTGTAAACTGACGGTTTCGGAATGCGGTTCCTTGCGACGTCCTCTATTGCAATGCGCCACCCTCGCGCCCCGCCCCCTCCTGCGATTCGTCGAAAATCCATTCGGGCGCGCCGATAGGCAATCCACTTCATCCGACGAATCGCAGGCGGGGGCGGTGCGCAATGGTGGCGCGTTGCAATAGAGGACGTCTTAAGAGACAGCGTTCGCAGCCGTCTGATTACAGTGATCCAGGGAGAGATGAGCGGAACCACTCCTGTATACATAATCCACGATCCGATATAGATATACTCCAACGAAAATCCATACCAAGCCAGATTCGTGGGGTGATGCTCTTATCCTTTGATCCCTGAGGCCCTCGGTAAAAACTTGCCTGATACTCGCTTCGAAACTCATTTTCAATGTAGGAAAGCCTTCGAAGTTCCCATGACAGCTCGAAGGCGTATAGGATTGGATCCTTAGCGGAAAGACAGATTAACGAAGGAGAGGCAAGTGCCCGATATGCATTGATTCTGGATCGGGACAATCGTAGAGAATCTTCTTCTCTAGCCTGGAAATATGGATAATGGTCAAAGATTTTCGTTACCGTATACCATGGTGGAAAATAAGTCTAATTTCTTCCGACTGGAATTAATTACTTTTTCTCAAAGTTTCAGAACAAGACTATGTCTAGGGAAATCGTATGGGATCCTGCCTTTAAATTCGTTTGTCCAGAAAAAAACAAAAACAAAAACGAAAATTGCTCACCACATCACAATCGTGACAACAACAATGAACATCGTGTGGGTGAGGTACGGTACCTTTCTTATCCAGAAAAAGCTTGATACATTCATAGTTGTCCTAGAAAGGAGAAATTTTCGAGAAAAATCCCAGAAAATTTCCAAGAGGTATATCAGAAAAACACGACTAACCTTATGTGCGGCAAGAATAATAGGTGTGATATCGGGTGTAAATGCGGAATGTTCATTAATTTCAACTCCTTGGGTCTGTAAAAGAATTTTCTGGATCTGAAAACATTGCAGGAACCAAAAATTTTTACCTCTGGATTGAATTTATCGATTTTCTCCAAGTGTTCGATAATAATCTCGACGGCTTCGACATTCTCCTCTCCGATTGCATAGAGAATCGCATCGCCCGTCTACAATTATCAGACATCTGTACCGGAGAGTTAAATTATTGTTGAAAAATTATTTTAAAGAACTAGTGATCCTCTTGAAAGAAATTTCCACAAAACCAAAAAACGGGCAAAAAATCATGAAGGTTATTGGGAAATCGGGAATCGCAAAAAAAAAAAGCGGGAAGAAAAACACTTGAAAATTGTCACGGAAATCAGAAATAGCAAAAAATTACAAGGATTTCCTGGAAATTTAAAAACAAATAAAAAAACATACTTCAATATTGTTATCAAGCAGCAGCTCGATCATCTCGATATTCTCGTTTTCGATAGCGATTAAGAGCGCGTTCCTGAATGATATACTTTTTTTTCTAGATATTTTGTTTTTCTAGACACTCTGTTTTATAAATGAATTAAAATCTGCGCAAAGTCCCTTGATATATGATATAACTCGGTGGATTAAGGGATTATTTCCCAAGTTCTGTAAATCCCATCGAAAGGATCTAAAGTAGAAATTTTCTTTACAAAAAATGCTCCATTCCAGAAAAATCCAACAGAACGTGATAAACAGCGATCGGATGGGACGGCAGATTAAATAAATGAAAAAAATGAATAAATGAAATCCTTCGAAATGATTGCAGATGCTTAAACGATGAATTATTCCGTCAGTCGAATGCAGTGATTGGCCGCTGGTGCTTTTGATAAATAAGGCTCAATTTTTCCGGTAATGTACTTCGAATGTTCGAATGTTATTCGACCTTTTAATACATGGACAAATTCGATGTAAAAATCTGCTTCAAAAAGTAAAAATCGTTTCACTAAGTAATTAATTCAGGAAAAAATAGTAACAAAAATTGACGATTAATGAATTTCCGAATTTTTCTGGGATTTTCGTGCATAGAAAATCAGATAAAAATTCGAGGGTTGTGTTGGTTTAGAAGTTGGAAGAACGATGACTGGTAGTTCATTCATTCCTAAGAAATCACCAAATGCGCCTATGATTTTCTGTGCCGGACCCAAGTAACGACATAAGACGCTCTATGGTGCTTATTCTGTTTTTTTTTGCTAATTCAAAAAAAATCCTCAGGAAATAGAAGTTATTCTAGTAAAAATAGGATGAAATGAAACTGCGCTTCATATGAAGAAAAAAGAGTGATCCAGAACAAGAATCCGGATCTGGACAGCAGTTTTTAGTTTCGATGTCAGAAGCTGTCGGTTTTAAAGCAAGAACAGAAGGAATAGTGTATCTGTTGCACGTAGATCTAACACGGGAAACAGGAGATGTATGAAAATTTCCAAATATTGATCAATGATCTATGTTGATCCATGTTGTATGGAATATGATGTTTACCTTCCTAACGGATCCACACAGTTGATATTGAGACCATCTTTGATGGTGAGCAGTTTCCGTACGCTGCCAATGTCTCCTCTTTCACATGAGAGCAAAAATTGCTTCTCACGTAGACGGATGTCATCTGAAATATGAGAATTGAAGTGAGTAGTTGTGAAAATTTGAAAGCTTTCTTTAAATAATCCTATAATTTTTCAAGCAAAACTTACAAGTACACGAAGATATTTTGTACAGCAATTAGAACTTTTTTTTAGACCAAACTAAAAAATTCGCCTCACTCTTAACTTCTTCTACCTCTTTTACCCTTTCTCACGCCTCCCTTATCGCGAGATCCTATGAAGCTACAACACAACTTATAAACTGTATGAAACATTTATAAAAATTTGAAAAAAAAAACAAAAAAAAAAACAGAAAAAAGTGCAGGGCGCGTAAAAGAAATCAACTATAATTCCTTTAGGATTCCTTAGATGGGAGCCTGAGGTTTCCAAAGAGACATGCTTTAGCGATTTCTGAGCAAGTCTCGGTGACATTTAATGTTTTTGTTGTTGAGAACTTTTGCATTTAGTCACACCACGACACATCAGTTATTTTTACTCTTAAACCGATTTTTAGAATAATGAGTCAAAATTTAGGCGAAATTAATCCATTGGTCTCTAACAGCGTGGGAATTCTGGGGTTCACGTGGTGCAAGATGAGCAATATTTACAAATTTTCCATTTCCAAATTTTCCATTCTTCCAAAGGAAATCTGTCTTGCAACGGGAACTTTTTCTCCACAAATGACGTCCACAGAGAGCTATGCTAGGCTTAAGCATACGCATAGAAGTCGTTGATCCTCCTAACAGCCGAGTGCCTTTAATTCTAAAGCCCTTTGGAAAACTATTCATTCCTGTGATTGATAAACAAAGACGAATAACAGGAGCCGAATGTTTGAAACACTTTTTTCACTCAACTGCTTGTGAGGGAACGAAAGCTCCTGGATTAGAGCATGTCGAATACGGTATGGGGAATGCTGGGTGCGGAAATAAGTCCAAAGCTAGCTAGCTAGCGCTTTCTGTAGCAGCGGTGTAACGACGTTTCAAGTCCGATGAATACGGTAATATTTCTGCTGAATACGGTAAATATTTCTAGGCCCAGAGTTTCCACGAATCTGATGTGGTACGGATTTCAGGTGGAGTATTCGTATACGGGATCGTAGATTGAGGAGAAGAGGTGATTCCGTCCATTTCTTGCTGATTGGCGTAAAAAACGGCCAACGATACGACTTCGAGCGTTCCGGCGCGCTATTTTCTGCAAGGAGTTCGATTGGAGCGCGCCAGCGTTGTGCATGCGCCGCATCTTCCGGACCGTTTTTTACGGCAATTAAGAAAAAATGGACGGAATCACCCTCCTCTACCATAATATACGACCCCGTATAGGAATACTCCACCTGAAATCCGTACCACCTCAGAGTCGTAGAGTGATGACTTTAACTACGGCTAACGTTTCGGCGTTATTCCCTTCATCAGACCCCCATTTGCTGAATCCGGTAACGTAACAATAGATCACCACGTACCATCGCATTGATAGTCAACATTGTCATAAAGTAAGTCAGATAAATGTTATAGATTGGATGATCTCGTATCTTAGCATGAAAAGTATGACAATCAAAGTTGCTCACACCTCTAATCCACAAATACTCTTGCAAAAGTGGAGTTCCACAAGGAGGAGTCCTGTCCCCTCTCTTGTTTCTCATCGCCACTATCGACTTACATAATGTGCTCAGAACTTCTTCTCACGTCAGTGTCCAAAAGTACGCTGATGACATTAAGATTTACGGCATATACGATGACGAAAACTACCTCGAAGTACGCAATGCACTTCAGACATCACTGGCTAAAATGTCTGAGCTTCCAAATGGGATCTGCGCATTAACTACGACAAGTCTCTGGTTATGCATGTAGGTAAAGGGAGTATAGCATGAGTGGAGTAACTCTTAAAATTTGTAAATCTGTAAGAGACCTAGGGATTTTTGTGGATGATAACCTCAACTTCACAAAACATATTGATCTTATTGTAAGAAAAGCATACTCCTCCCTCTTTCGACTATTCCGCATTGCTCACACCTCTAATACAACTATTCTCACTCGTCTATACAAATCGTTCGTCTTACTTCATCTTGAATGTGGCTCTCAAGTTTGGAGCCCTTCAAAGAAAAAACATATAGTAAAGCTCGAGAAGGTGCAAGAGGCTTTTACCCGTATGTTAGTTAGAAGAATATCAGCAGACTTTGCGGTGAATAGCTACAAGGACCGTCTCAAAAAATTAGGTATGAGCAGCTTGAGGAACAGCGTATACACGCCGACCTAATCTTCTGTTTTCGAGTCCTCAGTAATGAAACCAAATTAGCCCAGCAAGTATTGGTGCTTCAGAGTTACTAGTGAAAGAACTGGTGGTTTCAATTTACATTACGCTAAAATACAGCATAGAAAATTTGACCTGATGTTCAATAACTTCTTCTATAGAACGCTAGATGGTTGGAGCTCCGATATTGTTAAAGCCGAACATAGTAGGATATTCAAGACGTATTTGAAGAAAAGTAAAATAAGTCGGTGTTTGAATATTGATGTCTAACCGCATGCCTCTGATTCTAGCAACTCTCTTATGTCTGATGCCTTTTGCACAGAGCATGGAACTGGATCACGGATTCCCGTCAATGATACCTCTTAGTTGTCTTTTACATTTCTCCATTTCTTGCACTGGTTTCCTATAGTTATCTTTTTCAGCTCACTGCGAGGCTACTCTTTCCCTTCTTCCGACATATGAAGTCTATTCCAGTCACTGAAGCTCATTCGGTAACGAGGATACTGATATCTTTTGGTTAAATCTCTCTTTAATTTGTTCAGTCATATTACCTACTCTCTCAATTACTTGGGAATAATTTCTTCTTGCTAAGTTCCGCATTTTTTGGCAGGTTTGGTCTTGACTACCGCTTGTCTAAATTATGGTGGTCAGTCGTTTGAGGCTCACGAAAGTTGTTGAACCCTCTTGCTTAAGGTCCCCCGTCAGATTCGCCTCTAGTTCAATCGTGCTCCTTGTGCATTGGGCTAATTCGGCTGCCCGAACCCTGATATTTCGATAATTGGACCAATGATAAGCGATGTGGATGGGAGAGTAGATGTCATAAGAGAATTCTTCACCTTCTGGAGTAGGAGAACAACATGTTTGACATTGGACTTGTTATCCGGCTTGGTGTGCAGTAGGGCAATTTCGAACCATCAACCCTGTGGTTACAGCGGACCTCTAACCGACTAACTGACTGCGACACAACCGCCCAAAATTGTCCTAGTTCTGGTCATTTACAAGGCTACAGAAGTCGAAATGTACTATGCGCGGACTTTACCGGATTCAGGACTTATTCAATGAGGCTATGGCGAAGGTGATAACGCCGAAACGCTTGAGTCGTTTGTTAATAAAGGAAGATCGATACAAGATTGAACCATAAAAGGAAGAAGGATTGAAAGCAATTTTCCCTTAATACTCCGATGTCATAAGATTTCGATTGAATTGAGAAATCACTTGTGAAATGTGAATTTCTTGTGATGCACTATTAAAATCAAGATGAAACACTTTGCTTCCATCTCTACACACACCGGTTGAGCGGTGTAAGCGAGTGCATCCACCCTTTTGTCGAACTGCCGGTGCTGTACTTTTAACTTCTATGAAGAGGACATTCTTACTACCGGATGTGTATGGATGACACTAATATCTGTAGCCTGCCTTCACTTTAATAACTCCTGAGGTCTTAATACCTAACTGCCTTAGTTTTAGTTTCAGCGTTTGAGTACTAAATCATCTTTGTCCTGGTATCGTACACGGACTAATCCCTGCTCGTTGTATTCTTTTTGCCGCTTTTTTTTAAAGTTTGTATTTTCTGTATTTGTTTGTATTATCCTTGCCACACCTTTTTGATGGCATACCATTGAACGTAATAAATAAATAAATAAATAAATAAATAAATAAAGTATCGAAAGAAAAACTCACGGTCAACAAATGAACCAATACTGGCCTCACCCGAATCTTTCCTTTCCAGCTCTGAAACAGGTTCCTTAAAGGTGATGTAATGAGAGAGCAGGCTTTCTCACAGTTTTTTTCCTCTTCGTCAATGGTTTTCACATAATTCACATAATTTCACACAATCACACTTCACAATTGGCCACCGATCGATCGATGAAAATGAGGCGAGTAGGAACGGGGAAGGGGGCGTGGCGAGGAGTTGGCAGTTGCCGCGCGCGCACATGATGGTCGTAATGCGGCTGATGGCGGGACAGAAATCTTGGAAGCGACTGTACATCTGTCGATACCATTGCAAAAAATTCTCTGTTTTTTTTTTGGTGTACGTGGGTACGTAAAAAAGGAAATAAGCAAATATCCATTGGAAAGAAAATTGACACGGGGATCAATGTATTTAAAATTAAATTCCAAAAAATCCACATGAACATGTACATTGGACTACAACATTGAATACGGTAGTTAGAATCTACTCTTCAGAATTACTGTAAGAAAAGGCCTAAGGATGACATGGAAAATACGAGACACCAACAATTCCCGTAAAATTTAGTTTTGAATGATTGATAAAGTGAGGAAACATGGAACCTCTTCTGGGACCAAAGATAAAACTTAAAGTTTTCACATAAATCGGTGCTTCCGCGATAAAATTACTGGGAATCAGAATTTGAAAATGACGACAATAGATTTTGCGTACCGGTGCTGTTTCCTAAAATTGCAGCAGTCTCTGAATTCTTTGACTCTTGACTCATCGTCTTGAAGATGTTGTGAAAGTCATCTGAAATCAGAAAATTCTTGAAAACGGTATTTCTAAACTGAAAAAAAAAATCAAGTAACGAACGATAAACTAAAAACCCCGCAAAGAGCGGTCAAAGCAAAGAATCAAAGAACTAAGCAAATGTCTTCAGGAAGAGAAATACGAATTTTTTGAAAACATTTTTCGGTAAAATCTGTGATTCCAATGTCTTCGGTGCTACGTTTCTATGATATGAAATGTGTAAAAGGTACAAGTAAATTAATGGTAAGCTTTTTTTTGCAAATATTTTCTTGTAATATGGGGATTTTTCTGGATCAAGAATGAATGAACAATCCTCTATACAGGTTCTATTACAAAAGAATAGAAGTGTAAGGAATTTATCCGTTTATTTCTGACTTTGTTTCTTTTTTTTAATTTTTCCCATAAAGAGTACAAGTGCATGCAGTCCTCCATATGCTCAATATGCTCCTATTTTCAGGAATAAAGCGTCCTTTATTTGTTTTCGAGTAAGTTTTATTATTTGATTATTATTATTATTTTATTATATATATTATTTATTTATCTTATTATTTTTTATTACGAGCCAATATCTGAGTTAATTTCTGAGCTAATTTTTTTAAAAACAATATTTGCAGGATTTCCATTCCAGGAATATCACAGACGCACTAAGGACAACGTATAATGTTGCGCGGCGTCCGCCATAAGATCAAGCAAGGAAATCCAGTTTATTTAAAAGAAAACTATTTACTTTGTAATTATCATTATTGTACAATTGCTATTAATTACTAATTATTAGTTATATAAGTAATTTTTATCAACTCTCACCTTTATCACCAATCCAGAAAAGAAGGTTCAGGTGGAATAAAGGAAACACGGAGGAAATAAAGGAAATTGATAACCTGTTTAAAGATTTGGGAGTAAGAAGGAAGAATCAGTGGGAAGGTGTGTTTCCCGAGGAGATCAAGGCACCGTAAAACGAAGATCATTCAAAATACTTTTTCAGTGAGAAAGAGAAAGACTAGGATTATGGTTTAAAAAAAAGTGAAATTACGACTGTTCTCCTTTTATCTTCCATCATTTATCTTTTATTATTTATCTTCCATCTATCCATTCCATTTCTGGGACACGCAGCTTTAAATGCCTTGAATCTGGCAAGTAAAAATACAAGAGAAAGGAAACGGCGAGGAAAGAGGGTCACCAAAGGAAAAAAAAAACCTTTTTTCTTGTTGTTATCTAATGCTTTCTTTTTCTGATGAACGTTTCTCATCAGACAAAAACTTTTCCACGGAATAAATCAACTTCAAAGAAGCCCCAAAACACAGTGGAATGGATTCTGTGGGGACAATTGAACGCCTCTCGGTTAGTAATGGAGCATCGTAGAGCAAAAATGTTAAAAAATATTCATTATACTTTGAAAAGATGAAGATTTTCCAGGCACAAAATATTTAGAAAAATTCCGTAGAATCCTCATATTCAGAGATCAGATAATATTTCTTAGAAGAGAATTTCATTATTTATTTCTTATTTCTGAGAAGACCGACCACAAATGCTTACATCGAGGATGGAATTGTTTCAGTAAGTTTTTTTTTCAATTTCCGGCATAGTTTTCTTTTTTTTCGCTGAGTAAAATGGAATCAAAAATGAGTTACACTAGGAGTATATCAAAAAAAAATTCTTTAGAATTTGGAGCAATTCTGCACAATTTTTTTTTGTTTGCTTCATTCACCAAAGACTTCAAGAATTTCTCAGTTTTTTCACATGTAGTTGTAGGTTTTTCCTATCAAGCTCCAATAAAACGTCACTTTTCAATCTTTCGCTTCATAGGGTCATTTTGAAGGAAAAAATGTGAAATTGAATAAAAATGAGCGCTAGACGCTTTTGATAATTGTGTATAAAATATGAAAATAATTTTTACATCGAAACAAATCGCACTTTCCTGGAAGATTTCTCACAACGTAGACATCGTTTTTCATTTTTCTATTCACTTTTCTTTCCGAGGAATAGGTTTACATGAGACATAATGAGAAAACGACAAAAAAAAAACCCATTATACGAGTAATGGAGTTCCATGAAAAAAAAAGATAGGAGACAATAATGGAATAGGGTGACGAAAAGCTGAGAAAGCAGCTATTTTGACGTTGTATGTAGCGCCGGAAAATCCCAGGAAAAAGATAATTTGTGGGAAAGTTTTCTTTAAAATAGTAACTAGTGAGTGGAAAAGACCGACTTATTTCACGCCAATTCCAGGATATTGAAAATTTTTATTGAAAAGAAGGTTTTGTTTAGAAAAAGTGTTGTTGTTAGGTTCGGCACTAATCAATAGTTCTCGCTTCATACGAACATATCCATGATTTGGTAAATATTAGAAAAATTTCTGGATAACACGAAAATGTTTATTTGGGAAAGAACTGATAAAAAAATCCGTGGAATAATTTTCCTCAGAATGATAATTTCTGGAAAAGTGCTCGTTATTTCAAATAATCTTCAAGTTACGAAAATTTTTCATCGTAGAGATGCTTTCTGGATAAAAGATTATTGTTTACTTTCGACACTTATCAAAGCTTTATGTTTTTCTACATTGTTTCCATAATATAAAAAAATTCTAGACAAGAGGAAAATGGTCATTTGGAAAAAGAACGAGGAGAAAGAAGAGGAAGAAGAAAGAAAAAGAAGAAGAAAGAAGGAAAGAAAAAATGAGGAAGAAAAAAAACGAAGCTCTTCGAGCTGATAAAAACACTGGATAGCTTCAATTTCTGTTTGATTACAGGAGGAACGAGTTTGCCCCATGGAGGGACGGCTGTGCTATGCAACAGATCAAAGGCGATTAAGGCCTCAGATGTAATATGAGCCAATATCTCATAGATATCGTAATTCAAGCTTCTTGCCGTGCTATAATAGCCAAGAGCGAATGTTTAAAGAATGGAAAAAATCGTGAAGAAAATTGTTTTCTTTACTGCGACAAAAAAACCAGGAGGGGACCAGTTGATTATTCGTATTTTAACACGAGAAAATTTTCAATTTCCACGCTTTAGATCTTAGAATTTGAATTTTTTGAAAATTGCATCACAATGAATGAGGAAATTTCAAGAAGTATATGTTTTCTCGGAAAAAAAAATAAAGATGTCAGCTCATTGCAGCAGAAAAAATTCTTATCGATGGGTGGAAATAGGAGATCATTCATTGTGGAACAGTTTTCAAAAAAAAAAAATCCCAAAGATCTAAGGTCTGGAAATTGAAGAATTTCTCGTATCAATCGTATTCAAATGTGAATAATGAATCTATCAATAGATGCTGTTTGGATTAACTGTTGGTCCCAGCAAGAAAGTTCCAGGGAGCATGGTTTAGGGGCAAATTAATGGAGAGCTTTAGATGGGGTGTCATGGGCTGCCTGTTCGCTTTGTGTTGGTTGCTAAGTGTTTTATTAATGCAGTTACCAAAATCAACCTTAGTTTCTGGACATTCTGGAAAACGTTTATGATAGTTTGCAAGAGCGTAAGTACTGCAAACCCTAACTAGCCCTAACCATGGGGTCCCAGATCAACACATGAATCCCGATATTTTTCTCAAAGCTAGCTCTGACAATCTTTTACTTCCCAATCTTTTTAGTGCCGGACTAATATTTGGCCATAAATAAAGCTAATTGACCTTGATTTTATTCCCAGGTGATCCAAAAAAATCTATTTTCGAGAAATTCAGAGATTTCTCGATGATAACCAGGAAAATTTCGTTGTTAAAGGAGAGCGAAACAGTAAAAAATTTATGCGTAAGTACAGTGATCCAAAAAAGGTCAGCAGAGGAAGCAAAGGGGTCTTTTTTGGAAAAAACGGAAAAAGAAAGGATTGTAGACGAGAATCTATGCATATTAAAGGCATCACCCCACGAATCTGGAGTGGTACGGATTTCCGGTGGAGTATTCGTATACGGGATCGTAGATTGTGAAGAGGTGGGTGATTCCGTCCATTTCTTCCTAATTGCCGTAGAGAACGGCTCGGAAAATACGGCTTCGAGCGTTCCTGTGCACTATTTTCTATAAGGAGTTCGATTGGAGCGCGCTAGCCTTCTGCACGCGCGCATCTTCCGAGCCGTTTTTACGGCAATTAGGAAGAAATGGACGGAATCACACCCCTCTCCATAATCTACTATCCCGTGTACGATTTCAGGTGTAGTCCACCTGAAATCCACACCACTTCAGATTCGTAGTATGCTGCCTCTAAAGGAAAAAATGAAGAGGAAGAAAAGGAAGAAGAATAGCAAGAGAAGGAAGAGGAAGAAGAGGAAGAAGAAGAAGAAGAAGAAGTAGAAGAAGAAGAAGAAATTACTGATGGGGATCAGAACTAAGAGTTAACCACTGTGGATAAATGTGGAAAAATTTAAAAACTGCAAAGACAGCAACCATTCTAGACATTCATAGGAGAAAATCTTGTTAAATTGCAAGGAAAAATTGTTTGGGTCAGTAACCATTCAAAATATATGGTGCAGAAAATCCAGTTAATTTGTAAGAATTTCATTTTAAAGGAGCTGTCATTTGTTTCAGCCTTTCAAAAAACGTAAAAACGCCAACGTTTATAAACATTTCGAATAAGCCTTTAAGATTGTTTTGGTGGTCTTTTCTTTTTTATTGTGTAACTTTTCCGCATGCAAAAAACACAAAGAGACTCCGGCAAAAGACAGACAGCTTCAAAGTACACAAAGCTGTACAAGAAATATACTCTGAAAACAAACTAACAGGATCTCATAAAGGTGCAAAAGTAATCCAGAAAATCCTCGAAATCTTTTATTTTTTGAAAGAAGACCAAGAAAATGGAGTCACTTTAAAGGCATTACCCCACGAATCTGGGGTGGTGCGGATTTCAGGTGGAGAGTTCCTATACGGGGTCGTATATTATGGCGCGGAGTGTGATTCCGTCCATTTTTTCCTTAATTGCCGTGAAAAAAACGGTTCGAAAGATTCGGCGCCTGCACAAGGCTGGTGCGCTCCAATCGAACTCGTTGTAGAAAGTAGCGCGCCGGAACGCTCGAAGTCGTATCTTCAGGGTCGTTTTTTACGGCAATTAAGAAGAAATGGACGGAATCACTCTTCTCCCCATAATCTACGTTCCCTTATGCAAATACTCCACCTGAAATCCGTACCACCTCAGGTTCGAGGAGTGATGCCTTTAACACGAGAATCGCGAGAAAATTGCAGAAAATTTGAGGAAGAAAAAAATTCTTTTCCTTTTTTTTTTGAAGGATTCCCATGAGGTATCCCAAAGAAGATTTCTTACGTAAAGAGTTATATATTCTGCACATACTTTTCTAAGGATCCACTCGACTCGAAACCTACTGAAGATGCTGAGAATAAGGTGAATGAAAGAAAATAGGGACTTATTTTGAGTTTACTGTACTACTCTATTACCGTAATTACATTGGGTAAGCGCAAGTGGAAGTAGGTGTAGAAGAAGCACAAAAATACCGTGGGGAATCGATGAGAAAGAGTTGTTCATACCTGTTTTTCCCCTCAAAAACGTTTTTTATTCCTTATTTCTTTATTTTTCAACATTCCTGAAGTTTCCCTTATTAATTTAAGCAGCCAATATTAGGATGGTGTACATAAGGAATAGAAATAAGCAAGGTTGCAAAACTACTTCTTACAACTTTAAATTATTGATTTTCTATTAGTATTTTTTTTATTTTTACAAGTTCGAATTTTTTACATTACAGATAGACCAAAAGAGCTCGAGAATGTTGTTAAAAAGTACTGTAAGATGGCGTAGATAATTATCTTAGTAATGAGAAGATGAACTTATTTGGATTAACTAATTACAGTAAAAGGAAGTTCCCGGATCTCTCTTGATTCCTTGACAGCTCCTCCGATTCCAAACATTACTTTTTAGAAAAAAAAACAAACTTATTTTTGATCCTAGCCTATTCTTAAATTTTAAAAACTTAAAGAAAATTTATTTCTCATTAAATGAGTTGGATTGATTGTTTCTAGTAACAATCATGACTAAACAAATAAACAAATGAGATTTGACATTTGACAAAGAAAACACAAAAACATTCCAGAAACAAATAACCAAACACAAAGAAATAACAAAGAAAAATAAACGTAAATAAAAAGATATTGATGAGATAGTGCTGAATAATCGCAAACTTCCTGGAGCAACTGTATAGTTTTAGATGAAAACTGAAAAAAAAACATTGTTTACCAAAGACGTAGACATTTTTTTGAGATGCTGCTCTCCGAAAGAGGATAAACTAACAATACAGTAACTATGGTAATTGAATTCAATAGAAAACAAAAAATATATTCATATTAAATTTATTAAAACTGTAAATAGGATAGATAACCACCAGAAAAGCGTCTACTCCATATTTACGATTTTATTTGAAAATCCTCTTTTCGTTGTTGTGATCGCGTAAATATGGAGTAGACGAGTTCCGAATAAACGAACTCGAGACGAGGATAACAACATGAAATAGATGGGCCGTGAATAACTAGCGATCCATCGTAGAGGAAACTCGATTTGCTGACGAAAAGAACGAGTAGCAGAGGCGTAGAGCAACGAGGAAGAGAGCCCAGCGAATTGCCGGAGAGACTGAGCACTGAATGATCACCGAGTGGGAAAAATGAGTTTTCAGCGTCAAAAACGAATGAAAATCTCGTCAGTTGGTGGCTATGATTGACAATTGAGCCTCGAAAAAAAGTAAGAGGGGTGTGGAACAAAAGCGAGTGGAACAAAAGATCTTGAAGAAAACTTGAAAAAGTTTAAGATAAAAAGGAGATATTTCTTACGTTTCTAAGGGAACCTAATTCCGTAACATTATAACTTGAAATATTTTCCTTCAAAAATCAACGAACCGATATTATTCAATTGGGACGAAGCGGTGCAAGAAATCTAATTGAAAAAAATCCTACAAAGTATCTCCTATAAATATCTTTATACTAAATTTTATTATTTATTTATTTATTTATTTATTTATTTATTTATTTATTCATATACACGAATGGTGCACCAAAAAGAAGAAAAGAAAACACATCTGTCTAACTCAGAACATTTAAAAGCATCACTCCACGAATCTGAGATGGTACGGATTTCAGGTGGAGTATTCGTAACGGGATCGCAGATTAAGGAGAGGGGGTGATTCCGTCCATTTTTTCCTAATTGCCGTAAAAACGACCCAGAAGGTGCGGCGCGTGCACAAGGCTGGCGCGCTTCAATCGAACTCCTTGTAAAAAAATAGCGCGCCGGAACGCTCGAAGCCGTATCTTCCGGGCCGTTTTTTACGGGAATTAGGAAGAAATGGACGGAATCACTCCTCTCCTTCCTCTACGATCCCGTATACGAATACTCCACCTAAAATCCGTACCGCCTCAGATTTGTGGGCTGATGCCTTTAAGGAAAGGTCGGCAAATTTATTGTCAGTAGAGCCTGGCGCAGTCTTTTTCGTCGTGGATAGCAGGTCAAAAATGTCGTTCTCCTACTCCAGAAAAGTGAAGAATCCTCTCGTAGTATCTACTTCCCCAAGACAAAACGCTTAAAATAGTCCAATCATCTACATATCAGGGTTTGGGTTGCGGATGTAGCGCAGTCGGTTAGAGGTTACACTGCCCACACGATCGATCGCAGGTTCGAATCTACCCCAGTCCTCTCCAATCCTTTTATTCCTCCTGGGTCGATAAATTGCTACTAGGCTTGTCTGGGAGGATAAAAATACTAACTTGACACATCGGCTAGCCCCCGCAAAGTCATTGTATAAGACAGTTACACGCTCGTAAACTTTAAACGATTCTGAATAGGCTAGCGAAATAGGCTTTATGAGACGGAAGGAGAGAAGGCGTGGGCACGCAGTCAGTTGAAAAAAGAATAAGCATAGGAGAAGAAGTGCAAAAAAAAAAGAGAGAATTGTGGAAAACAACTAGAATATATCACTGATGGGAATCTGAGTAGTCCATATACTGTATAAATGGCACCAGACATCTGAAAATTGCCGCAATAGAGAGAAAGAACATGTGGTTGGACATCAATATTGAAATACCGACGTATCTCACACTTCTTCGAACTTATCCTGGATATTCCACTGTGTTCGACTTCAAGAACATCACGAAGTAAGAGCTACAACCATCTTCTAGTTTTATAGAAAAAGTTATTGAACATAAGTGAAAACGATCTATGTTGAATTTTTGCGTAATGTAAGTTGAAATCACTAGTTCTTTTGCCAATAGGTCTAAAGTATTTGCGACAATAGTAGTAGACAATATTTGCTAGACGTTAACTTGATTTAGTTTCTAAGGATTCGAAAACAGAAGATCAAGTCGGTGTGTATACGTCTGTCTCTCAAGCTGTTCATCCCTAATTTTCTGAGATCATCGTTGTGACTAGAGTAGGGTCAAGGCGCTTCGGCTCGAGGCGCTTCGGTGGAGCCTAGCGGCTAGGAGCGTGGCGAAATCCTTGCTGGCACCACCCATCGCTACATTTTCTCAACTCGGTTCCAACTGCTGCCGAGCTCTACTATGTGCATCTTTTTCGAAGAGCTCCAAATATGAGAGCAGTATTAAAGATGAGGTAAGAAGTATTTGTATTTGTATTTGTATTTGGTATTTGTACAGACGAGTGAGAAGTGTGGGCAATTCGGAATTGTCAAAAAAGGGAAGAGCTTGTTTTTCGTACAATATGATCAATATGTTCTGAGAAGTTGAGATTATCATCGACATAAATTTTTAAGTCTCTTACAGATTTACAAGTGCTACTCCATCATACTATACTCAGCCGCATTCCCTTTGCCTAAATGCATAACTAGAGACTTGTCGTAGTTAAAGGCATCACCCCACGAATCTGAGGTGGTACGGATTTTAGGTAGATTATTCGTCAACGGGATCGTAGATTATGGAGACCGGGGTGGTTCCGCTCATCTCTCCCTGAATCACTGAAAGCAGCCGGCCCTTGAATGCTGTTTTGTACGATGTGTTCCATTGCGTTGGGTGTGATTCCATCCTTTCCTTCCTAATTGCCGTAAAAAATGGCTCGGAAGATGCGGCACCGCACAGGGCTGGCGCGCTCCAATCGAACTCTTTGTAGAAAATAGTGATCCAGAACACTGGAAGCCGTATCTTCCGGACCGTTTTCTACGGGAATTGGGGAGAAATGAACGGAATCACCCACCTCTCCATAATCTACGATCAGCCTGAACCTGATCATACGAATACTCAACCAGAAATCCGTACCACTCCAGATTCATGGGGTGATGCCTTTAATGTGCAAGTCCCATTTGGAAGCCCAGTCAGACCAACTAGCTAGTGAAGTTTGAAGGCAGCACTGCCTCATGGTAATCCTCTTCATTATAGATGCCGTAAATCTTAATGTCATCGGAGTATATTTGGACTCTCCCAAGTTCTGAGCGTAGAAGTTCTGAGCACATTTGGTAGGTCGATTGTGTAGATAAGAACCAGGTGTCCAGTACAAGGGACAGGACTCCACCTTGTGGAACTCCACTTGAGCAAGGGAATTTAGCTGAGTATTCGTGGCCAACTTTGACCGTCATACTTCTCATGTTAACATAAAAAATCATCTAATCTAAAATACAAGCCCGTATTCCAAGGTACTTGAGTTTAGCAATTAGTTCAGAATGACAAACTTTATCGAAGACCTTTGACAGGTTAAAGGCAGCACACCACGAATCTGAGGTGGTGCGGATTTCAGGTGGAGTATCCGTATACCGTGTCGTAGATTATGGAGACCGGGTGTTTCCGCCCATCTCTCCCTGCATCACTGCAAACAGTCGACTCCAGAACGCTGTTTTGTACGACGCCATCTATTGGAACGTTCCACCTTTTGCGCCGCCTCCGGCCTGCGATTCGTCAAAAATCAATTCGAATGGCCCCGATAGGCTGTAAGGGATGCGTGCAAAGATGGCGCGTTGCAATAAAAGGCGTCGTACAAAACAGCATTCAGGGGCCGGCTGCTTTCAGTGATTCAGGAAGAGATGATCGGAACCACCCACGGTCTCCATAATCTACGATCCCGCATACGGATACTCCACCTGAAATGCGTACGAACCCAGATTCTCGGTATGCTGCCTTTAACGTATACTACATTTATGTATCGATTTACCTTGGTTTTGAGCTAGAGACCAGTCAAAGACACTATCAGTTAGGATTATTCTGGATATAAGAGCTAAAAAGTTAGAGTTTATTTTATTCGTGGTCAAATTCGGCAACGTATCCGCTAAAATCTTCAAATCGACGCAAAATAGTCCTGATTTGAAAACCAAGTTGAAGAGTAGAATAAAATTTTATCAGGTAATTTTCTGCATTTACACATTTTTTCTGTTCTTTTCTTTTCTCTGATCTAAATTCCTTAACTGAATTGTAGTTTCAAACCTAGATGCACCACATCTTGGATTTTATCCGAAATTGATAGGAAAAGTCGGGTAAATTGAAAAGTTAAAGTCCAGGACCAAGCTTCGATTACGGTATGTTCAGATGAATCACGACGAATGGAAAAATCAAAAGTGTGGGTGACGATCGCTAACAATACAGTATTTTTGACGTTTTTGACATAATTTACTAGAAAAACGGATCAAAATTTTCATTGAAGGATAAAAAACGAAGTAAGATGAAAAGTTGAATGAAGACTTTACCGAAACTTCTCATTAACCCACAAAAAAACCTAATAAAGGGATAAATCAAGCGATAAAAATACGGGAAGGAAATGTCTAGCGAGGTCCGATGCGGAATTTGATGTCAAGTGAAATAAATTTCATGCGTAAATTGAGCGTGAAAATCGTAAACAACAAATAAACTAAACAGAAAGGGTATATAGCTCAACGTATTCACATTTTAGGATTTATTTTTCAGGATTTATAATCTTCTAGTGAAACTACCCTCAATTTACGTACGTGTTTTGAAAGATCTAGAAAATTCACGTTAATTTCTTTTCTGAACATTTGATTTCGCGTTGTTTTCTTTCCTAATGCAGGATAGCGTGTATTTTTTACTGTTTACTTGAAATAATTTGCCAAATTTAAGAAAAAAATGTTCTACTGCTTCATTGGGGAATGAAAAAAAACCTCCAAAAAACCACCTTAGGGAAATATTCTTAGAAAATACATTAACGGGGTTCTGAAAGTGCAAAAAGAATGATCCTGATTAAAACACGACACGAGAAATCTCACGGTGATTTGATTAGGAACTAGGAGATCGTTATCTGAAGAAAGGTAAGGAGGATTTTCGTTTTCCTGATACTTTCCCGATATGAATGTCCGATTCCATCTGAATGTATGTATAAAGAGATATTGAGCAAGTTTTGTAGTGTAAATATCTTCGTTTTTTCTCAGGAACATTGTTTTTAGTGAAAGTAGGTAATCTACATATTAAAAGTGGGAAAAACAAGCAGAAAAAAGCCGAGAAAAATTCATCTGAAAAATAAATGGGAAGAAATGGAAAGAAATAGGAAGGGGAAACCAAAAGAGAAAAGAAATGTAACAGGTTCGATAAGAAGGTGATGAATTCATAATAAATTACAGTAGGTTCTGACCATCGCAATAAATTCTCACACATTTACTGAAATCTGAAACGAGACTATGTTCCAGAAAAAGTATAATATTCGACAATTTATTTATTTAGGTCTTTTTCTTTGTCAATTTAGACGCAGATGCCTGTTCCTCCGGGAAACAGCTACGGTGTGATCATCGAAGAGTACTGTAGAAGAATTTTGTGCATAATTTCGTTCTACGCAGCGCATAAGGCAACGATTGCTGAAATATTTTGAATCCTTCATTGCCACTGGGCATGGTATCCTTGTAATTCCGTTGGATTTCATGTCAGAGCGTCATCGAAGAAAAGAATGGAAGGAGTTGGGTGCGAGAAAAAAAAACAAGTGCAATACGAGGAAATTTTTACATACGAGTGCAATACGAGGAAAAGAAATCTTCTAATCAGCAGAAGGAGACAGAGAAAGAGGTCATGCGGCTGGTCTCAGGGATGCCCTTAAAGGCATCACCCCACGAATATGAGATGGTACTGAGATGATTTCAGATGGAGTATTCGTGTACGGGATCGTAGATTATGGAGAGGTGGGTGATTTTGTCCATTTCTTCTTAATTCCCACAAAAAAACGGCCCGGAAGATGCAGCACGTGCACAAAGCTGGCGCGCTCCAATCGAACTCGTTGTGGAAATTAGCGGGCCGGAAGCCGAAGCCGTATCTTCCGGGCCGTTTTTTTTACGGCAATTAGGAAGAAATGGACGGAATCACCCTTCTCTCCATAATCTACGATCCCGTATACGAATGCTCCACCTGAAATCCATACCACCTCAGATTCATTCGTGAGATGATGCCTTTAACAAACGAGCGTCACATGATCCTAGGATCGCGACTCAGAACTCAAAGAACCATCTTTTTCTTCTTTAAAGGCAGCGTATCACGAAACTGACATGGTTGAGAAACCCGAGGGAAAAATTGTGGTTTGGGGTGTAGATTACGGATATGGGCGTGGCCGGGCATTCAATTCCACTTAGTCGTCCTGAAAAATGGAGTAAAAAAATGGTGTAAAATCGAATATCGATCGGCACTTTCATTGTATCTATCAGAAATCATAAAATACAAATGGAGGAATGCTTGCTGTTCCTTACAATCCGCTTTAAATTCGTTAATATGTTCGAATTCAACTCAGTGAATCGTTTAAGGTTTATGAACGCGCGCGCCTGGTACGTTTATTCTTACGTGTTTACATTGGAACGCGTCACGTTACGTCAATTTCACGTGACACACAGCCTTCAGAATTGGGGAATTCTTTCATTCGGAGATTTTTACTGCAAAGTTCATGGAAAATAGTAGTAAAAACTGGTAAAAAGTGAGGGAAAAACTAGAACTTAAGTTGCTTAAAGACATCACTCCACGAATCTGAGGTGGTGCGGATTTCAGGTGGAGTATTCGCATACGGGATCGTAGAGGTGGGTGGTCCCGTTTATTTCTTTCTAGTTGCCGTAAAAGACGGCTCAGAAGATGTGCGCGTGCACAAGGCTGGTGCGCTCCAATCGAACTCCTTGTGGAAAATAGTGCGCTCGTTCCACCTCAGATTCGTGGGGTGATGCCTTTAAAGTGATGAAAATAAGTAATCATTTCTCAGAAGAGTAGTCTGAGATGGATCTATAACAGTTAATTACTAACATTACAGGATTACTTCTCATAATTTGTTGAGCCTAGTTGTGTTAAATGAGGAAAAATATGTGATTGTTGTTAAAAATAAATTATTATCATAAAGAATTATTAAAAATATTAATATTGTGTAAACAAATATTTGCCATTGTTGTTGTAGCTAAATTAAAGCTAATTAAAGTTAATTATAGATATATAAAATCATAATTAATAATTACACAATATATTATATTTTAGTACATGACAGCTACTTTACATTTATCATAGCGGTAGAGAGAAAGGGCTGGAAAAAGCGCAACGGGTATGACAGGATCGGGTGTCATCGCACCGCCATGGAAAGGAGACATACTTCATAAACAAAATAAGTAGTGAGAAAAGAATTGTATTCAAAAAAATTAAAAGTTCAAATGAAAAAGAATCATCTAAAGCAATAATCGAGCAAAAAACTCCAAATTTCGCTTTTTTCAGCAATTTGCTGGATTTTTTTTTCAGTCAAAGGGCTGGATCTCAACGCTTCGCCGTGTGGAATATTTATTTATTTATTTATTTATTGAAATACCTACAGATGTCCCATAAAACAAAAAAAAAACAAGATGGAACACAGCTCACTAGAATTTCGCCTGAATTTTACACAACAAGACTGGCTCTTCAAAGTATGAGGAGTGGAAAGGAAAACACGCAAAATCGCGCTGATTTTTTTCTCAAATAGAACATGACCCTTTTCTCAAAAATAAAATGCATTTTGTGATTTAGGTTTCCCAAGTAGGTCATAGGAGCAGCATGCTACTATCCTACGAGCTCATTAATACACAAATAAAAAGTAAAACTTCCAAGAATGGTTGGTAAACGCGGGAACGGATTTTCGGGATTTTCAGATGGGGGCACTGGTTTGACCTCAATTCAAAACCTTTTGAAGTTTACAAATCTCTATAAATTGTTTGTTTGAGCTACAAAATGACTTCCGATAGTCATTCAGCACATCAAGTCAGCGTATCTGTCCTCCGGAATAGGTTTAGCACTAATTTATCAGCTTCAGACAGATGGGTGGATTGGTTGCCATGGTGCGATTTCGAACTATCGACCATACAGTCGCAGCAGCGGGACCACTTACCGGCTACCGCCTCCACCCAGCTCGCATACATACATTATATTTGTAAATCACATACATATATATCAGTGATAAAATAAGTTAAAAATAAAAAAAATAAAGAATAAAGTTAAAAAATAAATGCGGATCACTCTTCTACGCCAATAGAAAAGTGAATCACCGGTTCGGAGAAGACGAGTCTTGTGAATGTTTCACCGTTTTTCCGTTCACAAACTAAAATATGACAATGTTCTCGAAAATTCTACCACGGTGGTAGTGGTTCGGATCCACTTGATACCTCATCGTCGACGCGTGCTTGAGCGTTGTTCAAGTAATGACGTAACGATGTTGAAGAATCTATTCAAGCGGGGGGCGAATAGTGAAGAACTTCACGAGTAGGGGAAGAAGAAGAAAAAGAGGAAGGAGGAGAAGGAGAAGAAGAAGAAGAAGAAGAAGAAGAAGAAGAAGACGACGAAGAAGAAGAAGAAGAAGAAGAAGAAGAAGAAGAAGGAGGAGAAGAAGAAGAAATGCATAAGCGGGTTGGTGAAACGAAAAACTACCGACATTCAATGAAGGAATTTCACCTCAGGAAAAGCAGAGGCGCTCAAGCAGTGCACAGAAAATAAAAAAAAACTGCGTTTGAACAGATGTCCTCCTGCTGCAAAGCGAAATGTCGCCGTTTCGCCAGAAAGTCTAGGATTACTTCTCATAATTTGTTGAGCCTGGTTGTGTTTAATGAAGAAAAATATGTGATTGTTGTTTAAAAATATTTTATTATCATAAAGAATTATTAAAAATATTATTGTGTAAACAAATATTCGTCATTGTTGTTGTAGCTAAAAAAATATACTATTATTATCAAAAATCATTTGAAAATATTGTTTTTGTTGTTAAAAATAAAATATGAAATATGTTACAATAAAATATGTATATTGATTATTATCATAAATTATTAAAAGATGTTGTTGTTTTTGTTGATCAAAATTTAATAATTTCTAAGTTAATTTTTGTTAAAAAATATTATATAAAATATGCTTTTGTTGTTAAATGTTTTGGCCCGCGCTGAATCAAAGTGGAATTATTCGTTTATTGTTGTTTTTATTTACTATTTTTTTTGTCTGTTTGTAGGAACCTATGTTATAATAAAATATGTTTGTTGATTATTATCATAAATTATTAAAAGACATTCATATTTTTGTTAATTAAAATTTAATAATTTTTGAGTTAATTTTCGTCAAAAAATATTACATAAAATATGCGTTTGTTGTTAAGTTTTTTGGCCCGCGCTGAATCAAAGTGGAATTATTCGTTTGTTATTTTGCTATTGTTGTTGTCTCCGTGTGTTACCAGGAACCAGGAATGTCTTAGCGGGGAATGTCTGGAAAATGTCTGAGAAGTTATTATGGATATAGTAAACAGTTTTCCTGAAAATCTCGCTACGAGAGCAGCAGGCAAATGAATTAATAAGAATGTGTAACTGGAGATTCTGGCACGCCATATATCCATGCGGCCAGAAAGTTGCGTGATCGCTCTGGATGCGACTTTTTTTCCACGTATTTCGTAGAATTGTTTTTGTGAAAGCGCACAACGCAGGAGCAGGACGTAATTAGAATTGGGTTCGAAAAAGAAAAGGAAGTTTCGTACTCGATTAAATCCGCCTGAATCTAGGATCCAGGATGCACTTTCGATAATTGTCGAGCAATTTCTTTTCGAAATTTCCCTTAAGAGCAACATATGTTTAGAGTCGTTTCCTCGTCGTCAAACATTTTCCAGAAAATTTTAAATAAAGTGAACCATTTCGAGCTGGTACCAGATCAGATCCTGATGGAAATGTTTTCAGCACTTTATTGGTTACCTTAAATATTTTGTTACAGTATTTTTCTGTACGAGAGATTCTCAAGAGATTTGTTCCAGAGGTAGAAAAATATAAATTTAAATAAAATACAAAGTACTTAGTCCAGCAATTGAACAGAGGATTCCGAGGACATAGAAAGGCGAAAGCGAAGCTCCTTCTATATCTTTAACGAAAACCTAATTTCAGTAATTAGTCCATTAATTAATCAGTGATAATTCATAATTGTGGAAAAAAAAGTCCGTTCAAAAAAAAAACGTTATTGGCCTTGAGATTCTAAGCAGGCATTCATGTCTTAATCAGAGAAAAAAATTATAAAAAAAATAAAATATGTAGAATATATAAAATGTCTCATAAAACGTCTCATACGTCTCATAAAATGCCTAATTTTTTTAGAATGCTTCAAAATTTTAAACTAATTTAAGTTTTTATCAATCTAAGTCAATTAAATAATATTTAAATAATATTTATCCTATTTATTTTATATTTATTAAATTATATTTATTTTTTTAAATATATACTTTAAGATTAATAAGTCCTCAATCGTGGCAACTTATTTTAAAGGTAATTATTAAATAAAAAATTGTGATAAGCTTACCTGAGACAATCACTGCAAACTAAAAAATATTCTACAGAGAAAAAAAATCCAAACTCGAACTAGGATATTTTTTTGTGGTCTTAGTTCGTGTATAGCGATAGTTTCCACCTACATGGTAAAGTTTTGCAGTTTTTGCAAAAATTTATAATAAATAGAGTGCGGCGGCAGCACGGCTTTGCAGAACAGTATAAATACCTTCGGTTGTGTAGGTTGTATAAGAAAAAAAAGGAAAAAAGGAGAGGAATAGACAGCTGTTTCCCAAAAAAAAAACGAAAGGAATGTGTGGAGTCGACACACGTTTCGTCCTGGCGGCACATAACTTAACCAGCAGTAGTTTACACACTTTATCAGACATCGCTAACACAGTATGATGATAGATGAGGAAAAAAAAGAAAAAAAGTATAGAAAATATAATGAATAAATATAAATATATATAATGAATATAATGATGAATATGAATATATGATAATGAATATAATGAGTGAATATATGATAATGAATATAATGAAAAACGATATGTAAGATATTGTGTTCTATGATATTCATATTATTATTATTTATTTACTTACGTATTTATTTGTTTACTTAGTTATTTATTTATTGAACGATATCACTCTGCTACAATGTATAAATAAATGAATAATATCGTACTATTCGTATTAAATAAAAAATCAAATAAATAGTATAATAATATTTGTATTAAATAAAAATAAGGTAATTTATGTAACATTAGTAAATAAATTAAAGTACGTAATAATAAGTAGAATTGGACAGTAACAAGAATTGTAATAAGGAAACTACTGGCTAAAAAAATTTAAAATAAATAAAACCACATGCCGTAATAAAATAGGGATTTTTATGATAAAAAGGAAGAAAAGCAAAAAAAAAAGAAGATGATGAAATCAGAACATTTAATCTAGTAACCTCCGAAAGGGTTTTTTTTAAAGTAGTAATAGTACCCTCGAAAAATGCTGAAAGGTGCAAATTTTGAAAAAAAACTTCTCTTAGGGAGGATTTGGAACAAACACCTTAAGAAAAGGAAGAGGGAAAGGAACTAATAAATCTGCTAGAATAAATGCAACTAAAAATTTTCATCACAATAAAGATGGGGAATTATGACAACAATAAATTAAGAAAAATAAAAAAATAAGTCGAATAAAATTATGAATATTGCTCACAAATTTTTTTGCAGTTTTTTTTGACTTCATCCGTTTCAAGGGGGATAGAATGTCCCAATATTTGCGTCATCCTAACCTGAGCTATAAATATCGAGAGGTAAGCCAATTTTTGGAAGCAAGATTAAAATGGAAAAGCGAAAAAACAAGAAAAAAAACATCGAAAGAAACCTGATCGTAGAAAGTTAGAAAAGTTAATTATGGAAAGTGGCAGAAACATTTCCGGATAAGTAAAGACAATATGAGGAATATCCATCGGCGTATTTCTTTCTCTACATTTCTCACCCATTCTCCTAAAACCTTGTGAAAACCTTTGAATAATTCTTTGGCAAATTATCCAGTAAGTGGCAAGAAAAATTAATTGCAGGAAATTATCCTATACGATAGGAAAGGATGGAAACTTCTTGAGGCATAAAGTTAGTAGCTTAAATATCGATAAAATTCGCCGAAAAGAATCCGAACTTTACGAGGATTGTGCCGTTTTTTTTCAAGCAAACAATTTTAGTGATGAAAATGCGATAATCGTAAAATGTGAGTGTACGTACGTATGTGAGCGTGAATGATGTGGAACTACTTCCGTCATGGATCTCACCTACATAACAAATTCGTCCCTCCATGTTTTTTTTTTTCTGTACGTTAGTGTGATTTTGTGGTTAAAATAGTAAATAATAATAAAATAGTTAGTGTGTGTTGTGAAAAAAATGGATCATGGTTTGATGGCGGGAGGGAAAAAATGCCATACTTTTATCCGATCCAATTATTTACAGTTATACAGTTATTAGTTGTCAATTATTTACTAACTTCTTAAGTAAGGATGGAAAAAACTCAAAAATTCAAAATGAATGCATTTTTTAAAGTTCAACAAATCCAGAGCTGCTGGTGTTCATAGAAGAGCAAAAATTCTAATTACATACATAGATTTCAGGATATTCAGGAAAAACAATGACGTTGTGAAGTTTCTGGAAAATTTGTCTATAATAGCCTCTAAAAATTGACTCAGCAAAGCATTAGCAGTTATTTCTTTTCCAGGAACTTTTCTTAAAGGAATTCTGAGGGCTTTGTCTTTGGTTTCCGGCTGTGCTCAGCTAGTTTGTCATTTTTGTCAATAAAACATTTGGATTTATCAAATTCGAGCAGTTCCCGGGGGTAAACACGGATCGAAATTGTTCCAGAAATACTCCATGACAGTGAGTTATCTCGTTTTATCTTCATTCTCGAAATTTTTCACTGTGTTCAAAATATTTTCTCAGTTTAAAACGAGGAAACAGATGTTGGAATGAATATCCTGAATTGTTACGCAGTTACACATGTCGCTAAACTGCAAGCACATCATGTTGTTTGAATTTCAGCACGAGTGAATTTTCACATTAGATTATTACGTTTGAGTTCACTACTCATTTTTTTCTGAACAAAAAACAATTACATCCATCTAATTCGAGCACTTCCGCATAAACACGGACCGAAATTGTTACAGAAATATTCCATGACAGCAGAAGATCCAGTTTTATCTTTATCCATAACATTTTTCACTCGATTCAGAAAATTTTCTCAGTTTAAAACGAGGTCATAGTATTTCTAATCGGTTACAATCTAGCGAAGTACAGAAGAAAAAAAAAACAAAATTTCAGACTTTTTTTCCCAGGATCGCATCTTTATAGAAAATTTCCCGGAATTCGCGCGCTGTCCTTCCTTTAAGCCTTCGTAAAAGGCAGAGCAGAAAGTAGCCGAGCTGTCAACAGGAAACTCGGATGAATGCCGTACTAAAGCTGAGGGAATATGCCCTCCTCCTTTTCTTTAGTCGGCTCCAAGCCCGAACGACGACCTCATTTCCTGAGGCTCTAGCATTTTTCGCGCCACAAATATAATTCAATTCTGACGAAACGAAGGAAAACAGTTGTTTTCAATGCAGAACACGGGTTTTTTCGAGTGCATCCACTGGATGTATAGTGAAATAAATGGATTGAGGAATGAATATCTGGGAAAGACTCATATGCAGGAGAGAAATGTATGAAAGATTTAGGGAAAAAAATACTAAGAAAAAAGACTAGGAATCGTAATTTGAAGCTCACAGTTCTCCTTGAATTAAAGATCACCAGAGCTGAACGTTTGGTTTCCTGAATTTTGAATACCTCGGATGAGAGAAGAGAAAACTGCAGTTGATTACAGAATTTAGTTAATTTTTAATGCTTTAGGCGGTTTTAGTGGTTTAGTAGATTTAAATTTTAAAGGGTCAGAGGAGAAACAGGACTATAAATGTTAATGATAAATGAGATATGGATAGTAAAGAAGATAAAAAAGTTACGGAAAAATTCTATGAATTAATGAGTTCGAAAAAAAAACACACTTGAACCTTTGTTAATTTGGAAAACTATTTTTTCAGACCTCCCCCACCTTTTTTCTCACCCCTAGCCTCTTATTTAAATGCTTGTTTTCTATATTTTGATTTTATTTCTTTTGCTTTCAGTTTTTAGATTCTTTTAATTAAGAAAAAATATTTCCGCTACTATACATTATAAATGCACATAGGATGTCTTTTTGGACTACCACACCTATTGTACTTCTATGAAAATTTTAAATTTGTAGCGTCAGAAAATTATTCAAAAATATTGATAGAAAAATTGAAAAAAAAACAATTCAAATATTTCAAAAATATTAATAAATTATTGTATTAAAAACTTCAAAAATTAAATTATTATTAAATTATTATGATTAAAGGAAGTCAACGGATTTGAGGCTCACGGTCTCTTTGGTCATCCTTGCAGAACAATTTAGTAGAAAAGAAGATGTGTCAAGAAGAAAGATGGTCTCAAAATGAAAATTAAGAGTGAAGGTAGGGTTACATGTTTTGTTGAGTTTAGTTGAGTTAATTTTGAAGCTAAGAGGTCAGGTGTGAAACATCTGAAGCAGTATTTCAGAGAATTTCTTCCTCAATCCTTTGCAGTCCAGTCTAGTGAGGCACATGGACCAACAGCAACCGCCGAAACGAACGAATTTCATTTTTTTTGTCTGGAAATGCTGAGGCGGAAAACCGCAAAAACGAAAGAATTTTAATTTTTATCTAAATGTCCTGAAAAAAGCTAAACAAGTGCCGTGACGCCGTTACGGCGACAGTGGATTTGAAGTGCATATTTTCAATGTCGTACGTGCGGCGACATTGGCTTTGAATATAAGAAAAAAATTGAAATAAAATTTCTAAAAAACCCAAAAAAATGGCTATCAAATCTTCGAAGTCTTGTACCTATTGTAAAACTAGAAATGATACCTCATAATCGGAGAATACATGAGACAACCACTTAATCATTAGCAAATATTTTAGATTACCTCTGAACCTACGACAATATATATTTTCATATTGCAAATGAAAAAAGAGAAATAATTTATTTCTGAGAATAGAAGAAAAAGATTAGAAAATTAAAAAAAGAGAGAACAGAAAATCATTCACTGAATCTGTCGAAAATTGACTATGAAAAAATGCTTTGCATCGCAAAATTTCACCAGCTGGTTCTATTTTTTTGGGATTTTTTCAATTTCAGGATTCGCCAAAGGCTAGTTATAATAGTATAATAAAATTGAAGGATATCACATTCGAGTTTTGCCGAATAACGCTAACTTTTGAGCTAGTCAGCTCAAAAATCTGAGCTTTGCGAGCAGAGGAAAATCTGGCACCAGCGGGATCGGAATGAAAGAAAAAATTAGAAGAATAAGAAAATTAAGGAAGAAAATTAGAAGAAATTACATAACATCCTCGATGGATCATCTTAAACCTAACAATTTGGAGTGTTTTTCTCCTTCTAATCTTTTTTTTCGGTCCTTTTTTCAAGATATTTTTAAGGTCAAAATCTATTTTTACGTAAAAATTTCTATGGAAAATTCCACGATTATCGGGAAAGAGGTCCCAGTTTAATCACTTATTTATTTCCTTATTTATTTATTCAAAATTTGAACAATTTAAGTGTTTTCAAAACATATGCCCCGAAACCAATTCACTGAATTGCTTGAGTCGTTGGGGCTATTGAACAAATGTTACACTTTATAACCTTTGGGTCTAAGATATAAAGTACAGGAAAAGCGGAGGAGATCCGTGAACCCGTGTGTCTGGAACATACGCGCTACTTCGAGAAAACAAATTATTCTCGTATTCATAGCAAACAGCAAGACTTCGACGCTATTTATTCCAATACAAAACATAAAGTACATCTAAAGTACTGTTCGAGGGAGACGACGAAATCCACTCGATGGAGTGGCGACTGCGGCGGCGGCAGCGGCTCCGAAGAGGAATTTGAGGAGCGGAGGATGGAGGGAATCGCTGTGTGGGGCTTCGCTCGCCGGAAATTCGCTCGAATAAACGCCGAATTCTGCTCTCAGCGAATGTTGAGTGTGTCGAAGAGCATAAATCATCTCATTAACAAGCGTTTCAGACAAATTCTTCCCTTAGGGCTCGTAAAAAAACGAAAACGTTAGAAGACGAAAAAAAACCGAAAGACGTTTGTTCATTGAAAAAAGAAAAACACACACACGCACACACGAATAATTCCGGGATTCGTGCGAGATTGGGATCCTTTGTTTGAAAAGAAAAAATGAAGGTGTTTTTTCTTCCTTTCCAATAAAGTCTGAATGAATTTTTTTACACCAATGAAAGTTGCAAACCTCATTTAGAACCTAGGATCCTGGGAAAAAATAAAAGAAAGAAAAAAAAAGAAAAAAAGAGAGAATATCGAAACGCCTAGAAAGAATATAAAAGAATATCTAAACACTAAATTTACTGGAAATATATGATAGAAAAATTATTAAAGGTCATGACTTTTCAATAAGTAATCCTAATTCAATATTTCAATATTAATTTTCGCGAATTTTTCCTATGAAAGAAAGTTGTTTTGATGCTCGAAGAACAGAAATTAGAATGAACTGGAGAGAACAATCGAAGATTCCCGATGTAAAAATGTTTTCCACTTTGCAAAATCTCAGCAGCTGGTCTTATTTTTTTGTTTTTATTTTCAATTTTAGGATTTCCCAAAGGATAGCGATAATAGTACAAGAAAATTTAAGAATATCATCTTCAAGCATCGTCGAAGAACTCTGACTTTTGAGCATGACCGGCTCAAAAATATTTTGAGATTTGCGAACGAAACATATCCGCGGTGAGCGGCTTCGGAATGGAGAAAAACTTAGAAGAGCTAGAAATTATGGAATGTCCAAAGTGAATAATTTTAAATTTATAGGTTGCGAACTTTAGAAAAAAAATTACTTAAGTAGCAAGAAAAACCTCTGAACTAAAAATTTGTAAAAAAGAAAAAATAAAGTAATAAAGTTTGCAAAATTTCCAGAAACCCCTTTGCACAGGAAATGAAAATAAAGATCGACAGAATGTTTTGAAATATCTACCGTCCACCCAAAATAACTTGATACTGTTAGGATCCAAAAAGTATTTCTCCTTGAACTTGTTAAAGTTAATTTCTTAACAAAAAAAAGCATGAAAAAGGAATGAAAAAGAAAAAATAAAGAGGAAGATGAGGAAGAATTCCTTACAAAAAATTATCTAGAGGAGAAATGGGAATATATTCAAGAGAAAAAATCCAGTAAGAGCATTATTTATGAATGAAAATGAAAGAAGAGACAGATAAAGAGGAAAACGAGAAAAAGATTTCTTTACAAATGAAACTAGAGGAGAAATAGGAATAGATCCGTGTGAAAAAAATCCAGTAAGAGCATTACTTGTGGAAGGAAATGAAAAAAGAAAAAAAAAAGAAACGAAAGGAAATGAAAAAAGAAAAAAAGGTAAAGAAGGAAGTGAGAGAAGTACTAATCTCTACTAATAAGATTAGAGAAGAAATGGAAATATATCAAGGAAAAAAAAACGGTAAAGAGGAAAATGAGATCGAATTCTTTACAAAAGAAAAGTATAACGAGGAGAAATGGAAATTTATCCGAGGAAAAAAATCCACTAAAAGCATTATTTCCGGGTAACCGGGTAACGTTTTTCAACACTTTCAATGAAATTTAAGTAGTGTTTACGAGTAAAGAGGAGGAGCTGGTGAGCTCAGTTCTCTTCTCGGCGAACAGCTGACCCGGTGAGAACGTCGGCACAGAGCTCCATCTAAACATCTTTATGCTAACATCCACTCACATCCACACATCCACAACAACGGCAGCAGCAGCAGCCAAACACTTTGTGATTTCGGAAACTACGCATCAAAAATCAACCTCTTTAATTGGGCTACAGGGGAAAAAATCTGAGAAATTTTTGTGGCCGCAGTGAAATTCTGTGTATCCTAACCATAAAAAGAAGTGTTTTCTGCCATTTTCTATTCTAATCCTTCTACTTTTCTTATTTATTTTTATTTTATTTATCTTACTTATTTATTATATTGCTTTTATTTTTATTTCCTATTATTTTGATTCATTTTATTATTTTACTTATATATTATATTATTTATATGTATTTTTGTATTTTATTTTATTTACTCTTATATTTTTATTTATTTATTACATAGTTTCTTTCATTAAGGAGAAGTTTGGCGTTAACAACCGGACCCCACGTTCACTTCAATTCAGAATCGTTGAGGTTACGAACGTGTATCTGGCCTATACAATGACTGCGGTGGCAGCCAATGTGCAAGCGGTTTATCCCCAGACAAGTCTGGTACCAATTAAGATACCGACGACGGCAGAAGCGGGACCTCAACCACACCACACCCCAGTTTTTTTCTATTATTTTATTTTATTTTATTTATATCTAATTCGTATTTTCTTTACTGTAGGTATGAAAATAAGCGAAGTTTTACTGAGCCGTGGGCAAAAAAAAGAAAACAGGTGAAAAAAAGAAGCCGAAAGGTAACACACACGAGAAAAATTAGGGAATTTCTGGGATATAGCGAAAATTTGGGGATCCTAATCATAAAGAAACTTTTTTTGCTTCTTAGTCTAGACTTTTTAAGATGTTTACACTATTTAAAAATAAAAATAAGTTCTATGAAAATAGTTTTGCTCAGTAGTATAAAAAAAAAGTTAAGAAAGGAACTAGGAATGGAAAACACACTATGGATACTAGGAAATTTTAAAGTATTAATAATAATTATAATAATACAAGTATTTTTTCATAATAATTATAATAGAGTTATAATTTTGAAGACGTCGGGAAAATTTGGGAATCCTAACCATAAAGAAACTTTTTTTGCTTCCTTGTCTAAATCTTTTCTTTGAGATATCTACACTATTTAAATACAATATAAAAATAAATTCTATGAGAAGAGTTTTGCTTAGCCACAAAAGAAAAAAAAACGTGGGAGAAAAGACGCTGAAAGGAGATATGTACAACGAAAATTACGCATTGAGGATTGCACTATTCGTTTTCTTCCCTCGAGGATTCGAGGCTAAATATATTCACGCTCCACTACTATATTGTCGATGAAATGCTGTCGTACGTGTCCTAACTTCAGTTGGAAGTCAGGATATCCTAGAAGAATTCTCTAGAAGAATATCTAAACACTGAATTTACTGGAAAAATGCAATAGGAAATTATGGAAGGTGATCAATTTTCGTTCTGAATTGCTTGAGGCCAATTGCTAAAAATGTTATAATTTTAATTTTATCAAAAATATCAGGAACCAATATATTTTTACTGGTAAGCGAAGAAGACGCAGTATTCGAAAAAAAATATTATCATAGTATTTTAGAGCAAATCAAAAATAAAACGAAATAATAAACTATAAACTATTTAGGATTAAATAATTAAAACTCTCTATTTAACAGTCAGCGAAAACTGGGGGAGGAGAGGGGAATTTCGCACCACCCTATCTTCTAAAGCATTTTTTGTTTTTGAATTTGTTGAGATGTTTAAAGAAAGTCCGCAATAAAGATTTAAGCACTGAAAACATGTTCATACCGTAATCTTCCTTTCAGGGTCTGATGAGTAGGAATCGAGTAGATTTTCTGGATCACTATACATTTTTCCCTCACAAACTGCAGACTATTTTATTAGTTGCATTGACGTTTTCAACAGATTGTGATAGTTCTCGTGGAATGTTAAAATAAGATAATCAAGTACTAGTAAAATAACTAAAATAGAAGATAATTAAAAATCCCGAAAAAAAATACAGGAGACGATTCAGAAGAAAAAAAAACTCGACGCCCATTTATATTTGTGGAAAAATTGTACTTAGACCGCACCTCCTTGGTGGGTGGAAATTCAAGGAATTCAACGTGCACTCAAATCCTTAGGGAGTGGTTAAGAGAACGAGAGCAATCCCATTTCGCATCATGCACTTCATTTTGTATTTGATAGAGATTGTTTCGGGGAAAAAATTAAAGCAGTTAAAGCTTATTTCAGAAAAAAAAAAAGAAAAACAGGGAAAGGATGAGAAGGAAAACGAGAACTTCGAGTTCGAGATGCGGTACACTGAGAGCGTTCGCAGCAAATCATGGGGTGTCCGGTGCAATTTCATCCGCATACGAAGTTCTGGATTACTTCAAAAGCACAAGATTCTATATTTTTCCCAGAACCTGAGACCTAATTTTTTTTCATAAAAATTTCAAATTTTTCCGAATTATAGAATTTCATTTATCACTTATGGTCAAAATACAACTACCTAACAGTTTTCTAGAGGTGATTGTGTGGCGCCACGAGAAAGGACAGCGGAAATGAATAGGAATACGAATGAATGAGTGAATGAATGAATGAATGAATGAATGAATGAATGAATGAATGAATGAATGAATGAATGAATGAATGAATGAATGAATGAATGAATGAATGAATGAATGAATGAATGAATGAATGAATGAATGAATGAATGTTGGAATCATTAATAAAAAAGGAAGGAGAGGAATGAATGAATGAAAAGAAGAAGAATGAATGAATGAATGAATGAATGAGTAAATGTTGGAATCATTTGTGCGTTAGGCAATGGAAACAGATACAGTGCTCAATGTCTGTACTCAGATAATCGTGACGTGAGCTCGATTGGAGCGGTGTGGATGAAGAAGGAGGGAATACGCGAATGTCGTCGCTGAAGCAAAATGCGCGACGGCGGATGCGTCGCGGTCAGGTGGGACACATCTATGAATGGGTGAATAAACGAATGGAAGGACGAATGAATGAACGAATAAATGCACGAACGAGTGAATTGGTGAATTAGTGGGTGAACGAGCGAATGAACAAGAAATGAATAGATGATTGATTTTTGAGGAATGAATGACTGAGTGATTGATTAAACGTTTGAACGAATGAATCATTGATTGTTTGAATGAGCGAATGAATGACTGAATGAATGACTGAATGAATGAATGAATGAATGAATGGATGAATGAATGAGTGAATGAACACATGAAGAACACATACTGAATATAACAGCATTTATATAATCACCTACGCAAAAATTCGAGTATGTTCGCCATATTTCGTGGACAAAACGCCGTTGGCGACTGTTTCCGTCATTTTGGAGCGCTCTTTTCGATAATGGCACTACTATAGGTATAGAAAAGGACCAGTTAGGATTCGTGAGCGGAATTACGAACGTCTATGAGTTTTATCGTCGAACCGGGTTAGAGTACGGTAGTCAGGGGTTCCAGGTTAGACGTCAGCGCTTCACATACAGTATCACTTTCTCGGTCTCAATTCTCTTTATCGAACTGCTTCATTCACCTCCTATGCGCCAGAAATAGTAACACGATCGATCAATCGATAAATATGTTCTACTTGGACCATTGGAGAACATGGCAGGACAGCATTTTCATGTGCATATACATATGAAATTGCAGACGAGAGAATTTGACCAACGCAGAGATTTTCCCGTCGTTCGTTCCTCCTGGATTATTCGGAGCGGAGTCGAAAACAACGAGACCCATCACAGAACTATAGTCATGTGGCCCATTCAAAAATAAAAAGAAGGAAGGACACAATTCAATTCGTAGCTGCGAACAAAGCAATCAAACGGATTAGCCAGCAGCTAACTCCGAACTTCCGGAACAACGATGGGATGCAGCAATGGGCGACACAATTTGGACGAATTTTTGCATTTGCAAAAAGAGAAATCCTCAGCTATTTATAGTCATGGACGTCTATTCAAAAATTTTCAAGAAAAAAATCAACAGAGAACAATACGAGACAATAGGATAATTTTAGGACAACCACCACAAAATTGAAGACTCAGATAGAGGTAGAAAGAGGGTCATTTCGCTTTTTTTTCGTTTTCTGGAAAAGTACGAACTTTTAAAAAAGACCTTAGCTGCTGTTAACTTTGAAGAATTTGCAGAGCTTCTCACAAAGGATTTAGTTTTTCAATTCTTGTTAAGTTAATATTTTTGCACTTTGTTCTCGACTCTTCGCTAACCACCCAACCTGCTGGAATATTCCAGAAGGTGAAGGCGAGCGAAGGCGAGGAATGATTAAGATTGAAAGCTTGAAGTATATTCAGGGAAGGACGTGAGCACTATGTGCGTGCACTATTTGTTTGGACTTTCTTTTCCTCGAGATGAGAACTTTAATCGAAAGTTTTTTGGTGAGCTTAATTTTTTTTTCAAATAGACTATCCAGTAAATATTTACTGGGGTTCAATTTCGGGTAAAAATCCGTAAATTTTTCCAAAATCACAGGAAAATTTCATAATCGTGCACACATTGCAGTATAATAACTTAGTTATGTTCATTTATTGCACTATAGGCAGTAGCTATATTGTACAATGCTATTTGAAGGTGGATTTTCCCACAGTTTTACATTTTCTGAAAAAAAAACATAGTGGAATCCATACAAAAAAGGATAAAGTCACTGGCGTAACAATCCACTTGGGATGCGCCAACGAGTTTTACTGGAATTTGTAATCGTTGAGGTTTTGGAACGGACTTCCGGTCTTTCTATAAAAGGACTTCCGGTGTGTCAAGTCAGTACTTTTATCCTATTAGACAATTCTAGTACCAATTTATCCACCCCTGAGGGAACGGAAGGCTTGGTTTCCATTAGGGCGAAATTGAACCCTCGACCGTGTGGCTATTAACGGAACTCTAACCGACTAGAATCCATATATTTCGAGAATACAATTATAATTAGGGGAAAATAAGCGGCAAGATGAGAATACGATACTCAGAAATGAGATTTTAATCGAGAAAATTGGATAAAGAGACTGAATATAAGCCAACTGGCTGCCTCATACAGTTCCACTCAAAAAATTTCCATAAGCCGGTCTTAAGGATGGATATTTTCGTTTCTGAAGCGTTCCAGAGCGACAAATCGTAGATTTGTGCAAAAGTAATTAATAATAATATATACACATATACAATATAATGTAATACAATTATTAATAATATGATAATGCAGTATAAAATATTGTCCCAAAAGAATAATAGTTTATTTTATTCCCTTTCATTCTTTCATTTCATATTTTTATTTTTCATTTTTTTTACTTATTTTTATTTTCTAAAACGTAGGGTATTTCAAAATCGCTATGGAATGAAGCTTTCAATGTAATGTACCAGTATGGACCTTTAGTGACCCATGCCTAACTTTTGAGTAAAAAAAAAGCGAAAAAACTGAAGATGTTTTGCATGGAAATTTTAGGAACTGTTTGAAGTGGCGTGGAAAACTCTCCAATCATTATAGCATCAATTAACAGCAACAATTACATGTTTAAAAAATTATAAACTCAGAAAAAGGCTAGAAAACTATAGAAAAAATCGTATACGGGAGAATTTTCAAGCAGTTCCATAAATAGGTCACCACCCAATCATGGCTTTGTCAACGAAGGCAAATATTTCAGATTTAAAGGACTTAAACTCTTCAAAGGTAGAAAATATCGAAAGAACTAGTGGCAGCCACAAAAACGACAATAACTAAGCTTTTCAAGAAATAGAAAAAAAAAACAAAGAAAGGATAATGAAAAGCTGTTAGAACGATTGTAGCAAGCTATCAAATCGCATCTTTATCGGCAAACGCAAATGCTTTAAATTTTAAAGGACATGAACTGTTGAGAGGAAGCGAATATTGGGGAAAAAACGAACAGAAGAATCGTTGAATATGCATGGAAGAACACTTGCGACTGAATTTCATCTTTCAGACGACATCAGAGGAATCAAGGAAGACATTTCCAGTGAAGAAAGGAAAACCTGCACGTGTTTATGCAAAATTCCGAGCACAAACAATGTTCTAAGCCAGGCGATATGAAGCCGACAAATAATGATGTTAAAGCGAAAAATAGCTCTTAATTACTCGCTTTTTAAGGTTGTTTAGGAACACTTGTGAACATTTCGGAGAAGAATACTGCGCTAATCCATGCTAATACTTCTTCAGTCGGCAGATGACTAACCGCCGAAGACGTGAGTGATGGATTTTCGTGCAAAAAAAGTAGTGAAATCCTTAAAAAAACGCCAGAGGAAAAAAGAAAAGAAAGAAAAAAAGCAGAAAATAAAGAGACATATAGCCATGATTAAAAAGTAATAGTGCCACGGATTCACTGCAAAGCGTGAACTACACAGTGGTAGGCTCTGAATAAGAATAAAATGAAAGAAGGCGGATTTTTTTTTTGGTGAATGGGGCGGAGCTGGGACCAATCCTTATTGGTTTCCCATCAATTAGCCAATATGAACAGCTTCTCTGTCATTGGCGATTTCTTGTTCGCATCGTGTAGAGTTATTTCGAGCATTTCATCTGTAAGTTATTTTTAGCGAAGTCCTTTCTCATGGTTGAGAAAAAAAAAGAAAGATGAAAGTAGGAAGTGAAGAGGAATATAAACACGATTAAGTAATAATACTGCTACAGATTCATCGTAAATGAGGTACAACAACTTTGTATGCTTTGAATAAAATGAAGCTGAACTAAAATGAAGAAAAGCGGTTTTTTTCTCGGTGAATTGGGCGGAGCTAGGACCAGTCCTTATTGGCCTCCCATCAAAGAGCCAATGCGAACAGCCTCTCTGTTATTGGCTATTTCTTGTTATCGTAGTCCAGAGCTATCTCGAGTAATTCCTGGCTAAGATTATCTCCCAGTAAACCTGCTTTTCATAGTTTTTCTCATCCCTGTTGCGCTATTCGATGCGAAGGACACGGAAGCGGGAAGACAGAGCGGCAGACGACGCGAAGAGCGTCGACACATACTTTTTGTAGCTCCCGCGTCGTCTCACCAGCGCACGCCGCTACAATAACGTTAATAACAATAGCGTTACGTTGGCTCGTTAAGCGTAGGACGTATCGGTCTGCGCCGCGTTTGAAGCAAACTATGAAAACGGCTTAAAACGACTACACTAGAGGCAGCACATCCAGAAATTGACGTTGTATCTCTACAAATAAATAAAGGTAGGGATTTAGTTCAAAATTTTATTGTCATAGTTTTCCTGTGGTGGGTGTTTTTTGTGGACAATGTTCGGTGCTAAGTTGGTTAGATTAATGTTTAGTAGACGATAAGATTGAGCGTGAAGAGATCAAGTACTTCTTAGTAATCCAGGACAATGCGTGCGAAACACCCTTGTGTGATCCAATCCTCCCAACGATGCAAGTTATTACGCAATAGAACTTCGTCATCATCCGTCATTCCAACTAATTTTACTCAAATAAGCAGCAGAGGGCAGCAGAAGCTGCCCCACCAATCGCACAATCTCGGACGTGTTGCGGTATTCTTCGCGTTCCACAGACCGTAAGAAGTTGCATCGTAGGGTAGATGAGATCACACAAAGCTGTCTCACACTCCTTTTCCTCGGAGGAGATTTGAACTTCATCCGCGTATGTAACTTCATACATGCGAAACAAAATCGCTGCTGGATCATACGTCCAATCCAACGAAATTTCGAAGAGGTGGAACATCGCGGTGTAACTCGTCCGTGAAGAATCGGTCGACTTTTGCAGGAACAACCAAAAATGACTAGGGAATAGCTAAGTGAAATAAACTGGGCAAATCACCTTGCGAGAACTGTTCCCCATAGTTTTATACCTATTTAGAAATAGAAATTACCAATTTTTGTACCAGAAGGTGTTCGCTATTTTTACATTTGATCTTGTTGTCCTCTCAGTTTTCCATTGTATTTTTTCACTTTTCTGTCCATGGTGAAAGAGAGCAGCTTGACTGAATGATTTTAAATCGAGAAGAAAAAAAAAAGACAACGGGCTACGACGAAGAGAAATGTGTTCCTGCAGAAAAGATCCTTAGCAGCAATAATTAGAAAACAAGAAGAAAATGCTCCATTTAATCACAAAAAATGCAAATAACCACCGACAGCTGACGGATGGGAAACATCCTCGAATCCGTAAAGGCTAAAAAATGACCAATTTAGAAAAAAAAACTACGAGAAATTCTAGAGATCTCAATGATTCCCGGACGTTCGCACCGTGAATGAACTGTAAACAATCAACAATTGAAAATAACACCATATGGGAGGTCTGGGACGGGTTCATTTTTTCGCTTTCTTTGAAAAACACGGACATTCTCCTCACAAATATCGCTTATTTATTAGTATTTGCAAAAAAAAAAATGTTTTGCAGAGAATACGACATGAAATAATCTCAAACTACAAATTTATCCATAAATTGTGCAATGCACAGGAGATTTATGGCAATTTCAATGCCTCCATGCTATTTCAGGATATTTTCAGGTGCTTATTGGAATATATGTTTGAATGAAAAATTCTATCGTGGGTTTATCCGGAGTAATTTGATCCGGAAAAAAAATCGCGGATGAAATAAATTTAACGGCAGGTTCATAGAGCAGACCGGTCATCGGATAGCAGTTGCGGTCATTCCTAAAATGGGTGAAATTCGATCGGCGAGCAAAAATCAAAGCGAATGTTGTGTGGAGGTGGTCCTAATGGGTTTGCCTCATTGCAGACGGGAGGGCGGACGACGACGATCATCGAATTCCGTCGGCCGGCAACAAACAGGCGCGGGCGACCTAAGGTCATAATCACGCGGAGGTGCGGAGTCGTTTCCACCAACTGTCCTCCTGACCACCACCACCTCCACCACCGCGGCCGCCGCCACTGCCGCCGCCGGCACCGCCATCGCCACCACCGTCCTCCACCACCAACACCTAGCACGGACGGATTGAGACGGAGCCCATCAAAGATCATCGTCGCTTGTCTGCACGCAATGACGTAGATCACGCAACGGTGGTAGGATGTTGATTTGAGTTGGCTGAACACTCACCGGGCGATAACCTCAACACAGAGCGAGGGGAATATTTCTGGACAACGTTTCCAAGCACTACATTCTTAAAATTTCAGTTAAACCTGTGTGATTCCAGCTAGTTGAAGAATTTCGAAAAATACCTTTCACATCTCTTTTTCGGCGGTACAAAACAGAGAGAGGGGAGCAAGTAATAAAAATCATTTAATGTCGAAATGAATACATTTAATATTTCTTAATATTAAAAGATTTTAGTAGATTTATATTTAAATTTAATCGAATCTAAATTTATATTTACATATTATATATTTATTGAACTCCATACGATTTTCTCAAGTGATCAAAATTAAATAATGTTTCAAAAATCGAGAAGAATAAAAAATTTGAAAAATTTAGCTTAATTTTATTGTAAAAAGGGTGAAATGAGCGAAATGCGTACGAATCCATAAAATTTCCCTGTATAATTTGGTATCTTCTTTCAAAGGTATAGGAATGGGTTTTTTTTAATCTTTTTTTCAAATTATTCTATATTATTGTTATGTTTTTTTCCTTTATACTATTTTTTAAAGAGAAGGTTGAAGACTAAAAGTAGTAGGTTTAAAAACCCAAATTATGTATTACTGTAACAACGGGAAAATCAAAAATAACTACAAATATAGGCGCTCAGTTAACTTCTACTGGAGCAAAAAAAAATCCATTGATGTACATCTCTCGATCCCTGTGGGCGAATTGCCATCGATTTATCCACCAATTTGCTAAAAAAACAGGTCGCGTGTCATTCTTCATTGCAGACGTAAAAATGACGTAGGCGTTTTAAGGTGCATCGTAGGGAAATTTGAGCCTACAGACAGTTTCCCACGCCGCTTTTCCGTACATTTAGGCGGAGCTGAACGCGAATAAGATTATATTCGTAATCCATAGCTCTATCTCTTCCTTAAATTAACAATGTTAGGAAAGATCCTAACATTGTTAATTTCGGAAAGTAAAAACGTAGTATTACTGAATCCTATTGGGCAATGCAGGCAGAATTAGAAGCTTCAAACTCGTCCTTTCCATCCCCTCGAACTCAAATAGTTCTTTTAGTTCTTATAGGTACTTAGCTGAAGCTGTGCTCATAGCAGCGTGAACGCTTCAAAGTGCAAGGATTATGAAGGACATGAAATGAGCTTTTGAAAGAACTATATTATTTTACGACAGAATCTAATCCTTCGAAAAAAAATGTAGAAACAAAAGAACATCGAAGGAACGAGTAGCTTTTTGGCTATAAAATATTCGGCTACTAAAATATTGTGCTATGCTTCATGATCATGCAACCAGCATTACACTAAACTAACTTTTTCCACAATAGAATTAATGGGTAATCATTCGCTCATGTGGTCCTGAAGAGAATCAAAACATATGACACCGGTGAAAAAAAAGAGGAGAAATCCTCTAGACGATCATGCTGGATTATTCTAGGTGATAGCGTGATCGGGCTTGTGGCAGCAACTGTTGCATAAATGAAAAACGCGAATAACGCGCTACGATAAGAGCGTTGGCGAGGTTTCGGAAAGAAAAACGAGAATGGTCCGAGGAAGTGGAACGGCTGGTTACGGGAATGGATGTGATGTGCTCTCCGCGGATTTGAAAGAACGCTAATCAGCGCTTCGAACGCATTATACGGGGATCGAAAACAAAGTACGATTGGATTGTGAGTCGACTGCAGAGTGGTCAACGACCGCGATGTGGTGATGATGATGGTCAGCGAATTGCAGACACGGAGCAGATGAGATGCAACGATGAGGTTGGAGAAGAGGAGAGGGCGGAGGAAAATAATGTCCCTTCTTTCACCAAGTCGAAAGAAAATAATATATATAACAATATAATATATACAATAATATAATAAACAATAATAAGACATTTTACATAGTAAAATACATAGAGTAGGAAAAGAGGAAATTAATGTCGCTTTTCCACCAAGTCGAAAGAAAATAATACGTATATATATAATAATATGCAATATATTATTTTACATAACTCCAATCCTCTTCTATGTGTATACAATAACACATAGAAGAGGGTTAGAGAGAAATAATATTGCTCCTTTCATCAATCCGAAAAGAATTATATATATAATTAATTGTAACAATAAAATAAGTGATAATATAACATTTAACATACAACATATAACATATAAAATATATAGATATATAAAAATATATATAATTTCGCTTTTTTCCACAAATCAAAAAATAATATTTTGTATACAAAAATACATAGAAAAAGGTCAGAGAAAAATAATGTCGCTCATTTCATCAAGCCGAAAAAAATGATATATATATAATAATATAATATGTATAATAACATTATAAATAATAACAAGACATTTTTTCACACTAAAGTATATAGAATAGGGGAAAGAGGAAAATAATTTCGCTTCTTTCTGCAGTTCAGAAGAAAATAATATAATACATATAATAATACACAATAATATAATATTTTGTATACAATAACACATAGAAAAGGGTTAGAGAGAAATAGTGCTGCTCATTTCATCGAGCCGAAAAAAATAATGTATATATATATATGTACAATAACGTAATAAATAATAATGAAGGATTTTACATACTAAAATATATAGAATAGGGAAAAGTGAAATAATTTTGCTCATTTCATCAAAGCAAAAGAAAAAATATATAATGTAATATATATATATATATATAATAATATAATAATATAATGTGATATGTCTATTCTATTACTATTTTATTCCCAGCCAATGATGCCAAGAATATCTACCGCTTGTTTATTATTTGAAAACTTCCCCCACGTCTAGGACACCTGACTTTCTTTCAAAAATCCAATATCGATCGATCGGACACAAAACTAACGCTCCATCTTTTTTCCTCTTCCTTATGCCCTCTTTTTTTCCCCTTTTTCTTTCTTTCTTTTTGGCCATTGAGCATAGCAAATGAGTAAATAATAGTTAATAATATCTTTATGACATAATAAAAATTATAAAATAAATAAAACATAGAGAATTGAATATAAAAAATATATAACTAATATGTCAATGATAAAACAAACAAATAAATAATGTCTTCCTCTCTAATTCTTTGAGGGCCAGCCTCGCTGTGTAAAACTTAGGCGAGTGTCCAGTGAGCTCTCCTCCATCTTGTTTTTGTTTCATGGCACTCTTTCATGTAGGTGTTTTCGAACGAATAAATAAACAGATAAATAAATGTTTGTTTTTTTAACTTTAATTTTAATTTATTTAATTTAATATTATTATTATTTTATTTATTTTATTCAATTTATTTATTTTATTCAATTTATTTATTTTATTTTTTATTTTATTATTTAATTTAATTTAATTTTTTTAAATCTAATTTAGTTATTTTTAATTTAATTTTTTTGATTTTAATTTTTGTTTCGTGGCACTCCTATATGTAGGTGTTTTCGAACGAATAAATAAATAAATAATTGCCAATAACCAATTATCATCTGTTAAGCAAACTTTCAATACCGTATCTATAAAACGAAGGGAATTTTTGACCAGAATAGCTTCGAAACTGAATAATTTCATGGAAAACAGCGTCGCCTTCCGCAATTTACAATAAATATTATTCAAAGGCGGCGACAAATTCGTTTCGCTGGGGGAAAAAAAGAACTCGAGAAATTTTCACGTGCAAAAATCCGTTAAAATCAGTTGTGTTCCAATAAAATATGCGCATCTTTAGAATGTTCTTATTTTCGTGTTTAGGAGAGAAACATGGAAATTACTTCCAGGAAATCTTTTTTCCCACATACAGTTTATTTTCCTATTCTTCGTTTCCGTAAATTCCCAGGAATCTGCGGAATCTCATTGGACGTCTTTTTTCAACTTTCCACAAGCTGTCACTACAGCCTTAGATCACAGAAATTTTTCCCGTTTTCACATTTTCACATTTTCCCATTCCTCATGATTAGTAAATATCAGCGGGAAAGCGGAATCCAGAAAATCCCTCAGAAAATTATCTCCATTGACTAAACAGCAAAGATCAATAGAAAAAAAGCACTTTTTACAGCCATAAATAGAAAAAATTTGATTGAGTGGATTTTCTTGACATAGAGCTTCATACAATCAGCCACTAAATTGATGGAAACCCCTGTTTCCAGGATTTCCGTTGATTGAAGAACGTCCAGGAAGGGATCGAATGCAAATCCTCAACAACAAAAAAAAAGATATTAATGGGGTTTAAATGAAACAACGATAAATAACTGAAGCAGAGCATAATGGACGTTTTTCAGCAAGCCGTTTCGACCAAATGATCAGAAACAGAATAGCGGATAGAAGGAATGGGAGGAGGCGAGGAAAGAGGGCGGGGAGAGGTCTGGCAAGACGCATTTTCTAGTGCATCTCCATTAATTATTGTGTGTTTTATGCACAGAAAATACCTCAATAAATCCTGAGGCGCTAGCCTCAAGGCTTCCCACAAGAAGTATCCAGCCCATAATGAGAAGAAAATCACGGTCTAATAAAGAATATGAAAGCAGGTTCACATTTATGAGGATTTTTTTTTCAATTCCCCTAAAAAAAAAGTTCCGCAGCAATTCCTGCAGAAATTTTTGGAATTCCGGCTTTTCAGTAGCTAGTAAAAAGTTCTTCACGACGTTATCGGCTACCAGGGTAAAAACATGAGATATCACTCGCGAATCCAAAAATTCAAGACAATACTGGATCAATTTGTCCGATGACACAACTCTTTACGCCCACAGGACTGATAAAATAAGGGCGCGAAATGGACTGAATGATGAAATTACTTGATAATTAATTTACAGCCGTTAGAATCAACAGAATCTACTTCGCGCTTTTTCAATTCGTCAGTCCGATGGAGCGTAAGAAGCTGCATCGTTAGGCAAATTGATCCCTCTGGTGCCCCCAACGCCTCTGATTTAGAGATTTATAGGAAATGCGTTGCGTTTCTGCTGCTGCTTCTGAAAACTCCGTCACTGATCCCGTCCGCTTGCTCTTTTCGCTATTTTTCGATGGAACTTAAGCTTTTTAAAGAAATTTTGAGAACTCTACAAATCTCATGAGGCACTTTTGCTTGTGTTAAGAACCTAACATTGAACATTTTCAAACTGTCGCTTTTAAGCAAATTTTTATACATTCTCATTGTTTCTTGTTTATTTTTGAAAGAATCCGAGAACTTTTTGGAGAAGACGCTTCGAAACGCTCGCAAACTTTTGAAAAGTGGGTTGTGTTCTTCCGCATTTGAAGAGCGCCGAGCTACGAATTCAAAACTTAAGGGAATTGCAAGGAAATATTATGCAAATCGGGCGATAGTAGACACGAGCCACGGATGGGCGTAGATTAAGAGGGACGAAGATAAACAGAAATAAGCGAGAAATTAGATTTGCGCTCTGAAAATTGCGCATTAACGAGCGAGAGCGAAGCGCGAGAATTCTTATACGAAGCCACACACACATACGCTAGGAGGTGGCCAGCCGGCCACAACGAGGCATCCCTTCCTTCACATTCCCCAGAACACAGTTTATCGTTTGTTTACGATTTATTCGTCATGTTTTTTGAACTTTCACATCTGATGTGTAGTAGCTAATAGAATTTTCGCACAGCTCGCACAAAAACACAACTCTCAAAAGAAACTAAACGTCTGAGTGGAAAACATCAGGAGAGTAGTAAAGAATAGTGGCCGGGATCTACGTCTTACGTCGTCGTTTAAAAGATCTCTGATTTGGGATTTTAAAAATTTAAAATTGGAGAAAAAAATTAAAAAATCTCAACGCACCGCACCGAGTGAAATGCTGAATAGGGAGATTATGTGGAGTTTACTAAAAAAAAAGACAGAAAAAGAAAAGGAAATGAAGTTTGACTAGTAGCATAAGAGAAAACGACACTCGCACCCGAGTCTTGTCTTCGACTATTCGAATGAACGAATGGCAAAGGTTATCGTTTCAAATGTTACAATCTTCCTGGCCTTTGATCGACGAAAATTTCCAACTTTGTGGATTTTTTTAGATATTAAAAAGACAAACTTCCTCTTTCGTGCGATCTACTCGAATGTCGGAACAATCAGATTTTCTCGAGTGCTCGAATGGTTTCGAATAATTGAATATTTGAATAATAAAATATGTGCAGAATTGAATAGTTGAACAATTTGAATATATTGGTGCTCGAGTCACTCGAGTAGTTGCCGGAATTGCTTGCTCGAACTCTCAGGAGCATTCAAGTCGGTGAAAAAGGAAGTTTATTATTCTAATACTCAAAAGAACAGCAAAAAGTGAAGAGTTGACTTATTGATTGTTTTTCTAATGCATTTCATCGGTTTTCAAGTTTTTTTTTCCACTCTTATTTTACTTTTTTTTACTCAGCACCATTCAAAAGTTTATTAAACTTTCTCCTACAAAGTTTCTTTTTTCTAGTGGAGAGCTGAACAACGACCACTCAGGCTTAGTTATTACTTTCTACTTCTTATTTCTAAGGATTTTTTTTTTCTGGAAGAGGAAGTTTGTCATTCTAATATCCAAAAAAATCCATAAAGTTGGAGAATTTTGTCGATCAAAAATCTGGAGAATTCAATCAATTTAGCCTATCCTTAGGCAAACCTAACTCCCTTACAGATAGTGCTGCGGGATAGATGTTCATAGAACAGTTTTGATACGATACGGCTGCTATCGATTGCTGTCTATCGACTAGATCAATATATCACCAGGTCAAGTTGATCAGAAACTAACTACTCAGTCTTTTCAGGATTTCAAGAATGCAAAAAAAAATTGGCTCCGGAATAGCATCGATCGTAAAAGGTTTTCTAGTAAACGGATAAAAATGAGCGTTAAATGAGAGAATCTGAGGTAATCCTTGAAAATTCCACCAGCAAAACTTTTTCGAAAGGAAACACTAGTAAGTGGTAAAAAAACGACATTAGAAAAGCAAACAAAAACTCAAACAAAGCAAAAAACAACCAACAAAAACTTAAAAATAATATAACTTTAAAGCTGTTTTTATTCTCACACTTGTAAAAACAAAAAAAAAAACGAACTATAAATAGAAACTTTCGGACGAATTGTAAATCCGCTTCGATGGTTCTGGAGAAATATCGGGAAAGAAATCATTGAAAGACGTCACATAGATTTATTCTACAGAAAAAAAGAACCAGAAAATCAGAAATAAGGAATAGAATACGAGAAATAAGCCCGAGTCGTCCAGTTCTTCAGTGAAAAAAACATTCCGAGAAAAAGTTTAAGAAACTTTTGAATAACGCTTAATTTAAAAAAAAAGAAAAATAAGAGTAAAAAAACTTGAAAACCAATGAAATGAATCAGAAAACAATTCATAAATCAACTCTTCGCCTTTTTCCGTTCTTTCAGGGCCAACTAAAAACAAAATGTCAACGACGTTAAGTTGATTGACAGCTTCCCACATTGCCGTTCAGACAAGTTTTTCCTGAAAAAAAAAATTGAAAAAATCCTCGTAATTTTGTGGCTCAAAAGTGCAACATCTGCAAAAACGTAATATATTCATTTTTCCTGCACTAAATTTCCTCTTGCATTGCTATTCATTTGTTTTTATAAAAAAAAATAGAGAACGAATTAATAAAAGTCGACAAGAAAAGTGCAACGGAAGCAGATCTGACCTTTGGTATGGAATGGTGGAATAAATTTTACAGTAATCAAAAGATACTGTAAGGCAGAACTCTATCTAGTTACCTCAGTTCTCAATTTTAGAACGCAATACTTTAACCTCAGGCTTACAGCCAAAATACTTATTTGTTTACTTATTTTTCATGCTCACAGAGTAGCAAAATATGCGAAGAAGACAAATATAAACGAATACAGTGAGACATACAGATGTATGGTGGACAAAGGGCAGAAAGAAACAAACAAAGAAGGATTTGGAAAAAAAACTCAAGAAAAAATGGATACCTTTCAATTTTCTAGAAAAAATCCCATCATAAACCTTTTACTCTGGGCATTTATCTTATTTACTTATTTATTTATTACGCCTTTGAGCGTAATAAATAAATAAGTAAATAAAATAAATAAATAATTCCTCATCTACATGTAGTTCTATTGATACTTTATCGTTGAGGGTGAGTGATTCACCGGTGGGTCACGTAGTTGACAATCGGTGTTAATTACGCATTGCGTCAATGTATTGCTGATCGCCTGATCGATCTTTTGAGAATTGAGTGAAAAAATACGACGTGCATGTCCTTGAAGAGGTCTAGAATTGGCCCTTTTTATTATTTCTTTATATTTATGTTATTATTATTTTTTCTTCTTCATCGAACAGCAAAGGATCCGATAAATGCGCTATGGTGTCTGATTTACAGACGTCTGTTACAACAAAAACTAGCCATCAGCTGTTCTTTTGCGATTAGCCATAAACCGAGGGGAAATAGCTGTGTATCGGTCGCTGCTGGATTAACGATAGGGAATAAAAGAAACATTCGTAACTAGTGACAACTGTGCTTAGAAAAAAGCTTGAAGTTTTTCTGTTGTTAATGAAAATAACAAGAAAATAGAACGGCATGACAATGTAGATAATTAAAGGCATCACCCCACAAATCTGAGCTGATACGGGTTTCAGGTGAAGTATTCGTATATGGGATCGTAGATTAAGGAGAAGGGGTGATTCCGCCTATTTCTTCCTAACTGCCGTAAAAAACGGCCTGGAAGGCTTATGGCTTCGAGAGTTCCGGCGCACTGTTTTCTACGACGAGTTTGATTGGAGCGCGCCAGCCTTGTGCACGCGCCACATCTTCCGGGCCGTTTTTTTTTTACGGCAATTAGCAAGGAACTGACGGAATTACCCACCTCTCCATAATCTACGATCCCGTATACGAATACTCCACCTGAAATCACTACCACCTCAGATTCGTGGGGTGATACTTTTAAATTGTTTTGAAAACATAGATGCGATAAAGGGGGAAAGGAAGCCGGACCTTGTCCAGATGAAGAAAATCAATCCTTATTTCGGATATTCAGAAGTGAAGGGGCTCGTCGACCACAGGGGGGAGAGGGAGAGGGGAAGCATAGTGCACATAAAAATTTTACCAGTTGTCCATCGGAGGAGGTGAGGGGGAGGGGAGGGGGAAGGGGGTGCCGGGCTCAGGTGGTGTAGGGAATCACTACCCAACCATCTAAAAGTAAGTAAAGAGTCGAAATAAACAATAAACACCGATCCGACTATCGGATGTATGTCTGAAAATCTTATGGTTTCCAGCAAAATATGATTATCCCAATAGACAGCGGGTCACTAGCACTGAATATATGTAGTTTCAGTCCTGATTTTCATGCTGCTTATATCACCGTAGGAATAGCTGGATGGTTTTCAGGATTACGGTGGTTTTTACGCGTGAATGGAGAGTTTTTTTCTTTTGAAAAAAAAGATATACATAGGCTGTTGAATCAACCACTTAGTTTTTTTTTTTCACTGTACAGGTTCAACAGTTTTGAAGCCGTGTTAAACAGTTTACATAACATGAGGTCAAAGTGAGCTTTGAGGAAACAAATTTAAAAAAAATAATTTAAAATACTGGTGAAATGTACGAAAATGAATCCTAAAAATAATAAAAACTGAATAAAATAGAAATTAAACTAAAGTTAAACACTTTTTAAAACAAATATTCAACGAACATCAATTGAAATAATGGAGAGTTAAAACCATTAAAATTTAGAATTTCAGTTACAGGATGTCGGAATGAATTCGAATGTGGTAGAAGTGATTGAATGAGCAAATTCTTTAGTGCATGATTATCATCAGGATAACAGGGGAAAAAAAAGTGATCTACCCATTTTTTCTTTTTTTTCCACGCGAGCCTGTACAAAAATCAGAATATCCGAACGAGAACCACACATATACAGTTAGTGGGATTGAAAACGAGACCTGTGATACAACTGCGGTCGCAACGAGACCCACATTAGCTCCGCTCGGATCTTGGTGGAGTTGAGCGATGGTCCGTCCCATTGCGCTGCTCAAGCGCAGTTCTATACATGTACAGTAGTTGTTTTCGTATGGGACCCAATCAATAAAAAAAAAGTCATTCGGATCTGATTGTAAGCACCGACAGCGCTTATGTTCTCCCGAACGACCGCATCGCCGTTCACGGTTCATTTCGATCCAAGTGCAACTCATATACACCTTTTTACGCTTTCAAAGTCTTAGCTTGTTTGTAACGGTGACGTTCACCTTCGTGTTAGTAACTTCGAGACTTTATAAAGGATATCGGCTTCCAAGAGGAAATAAATCACATAATTCGACTTAAAAAGGTTCTTTTTGAATTCCTGATTCCTTATTATTATTAATTCTTGATTACTTATTATTATTATTATTATTATTATTATTATTATTACTATTATTATTATTAATTCCTTATTGTATTAAGTAATTAATAAAGGCGAAGAGTTTTACAAAATCTGTTTGCCAATGTAAAAGATCATAGAAGTTAAACTCAAACAGAGAGGAGAAGAGGAGAATAGAGTGTTTTTCCTCTTTCAGGAGAACAAAACTTATAAAGAGAAAAAAACCACTATGAAATAAACATGAAATCCACTACGAGTCACCAAAATTCAAACACACAAAAAAATCGATTGAATTCTCAGGCGGTGGTGGTTGTGAAGCGGGAAAACTGTGGCATTCCCCCAATGATCGATGAGGTCAAACGGCAGAGATCAAGAAATCGACCGATTTTGAAAGACATATCCTCGGTCCAGAACGTTTCTCTCTTAAATCAATGAGGATCTGCTGAAGATGCGATGACCGACTCCTCGGATGGTTGCATACGTAGTTTGGTCCACGTCATGCTGCAAAGAGAATTCGAAAATATTAAATAATACACAGAATATTTCGCAAATTAAGTGAAAAACAGAAGAAAAATTCCAAAAATAAATAGAAAAAACGAATGAAAAGAAACAAATTATAGTATAATCATAAATCTATCGGTTGAGTTCATATGTTCTCCATTTATTAATAATTATCGAGTACAGTCAGAATAGAAGAAAACACAGAAAAAAGGAGTAGGGACAAAAGGAAGGAAAGAGAGAGAGGATAAGAGAAGAAAATGTAGAAAATCGTAACAAAGATGTGTTCACCTCCACTCCGTTTGGGAAACAAACGAGAAATGTTCCTCAAACGAGTAGAATCTCCACAAAGAGCCAGCATATAGTTGACATGAGCATCGAAAAGAGTGCATGACATTTGGAGACGCAGACAAGAAAAGAAAAAATACACTATGTACGAATATGTACTGGTTTCAGCAAAATTTTTCTTCCTTTTACGATTGTTTCCTATGAATGACAACAACGTGATTCTCGTAGCACACCAAAAAAGGGAAATAAAAAGGAGAAATTTTGGCGAGCCCGAAAATTCGAAGGATTCGGGTAAATCAGCTCAGTGCTTGTATTCAAAGCGATGTGATGGAAATAAAAAGAAATGAAAGAATCTGAAATTTTTTAAAATTAAAAGCTCATTAGCAATTTATTAAAAATTGACACACGGTTTATTTTCTTCTGGTACAAATATTCTTGTTTTCACATAATTTTGTACCTATAATTCCTATAAATCGGCTATAAAATACCGTAATGCTGTTTTTCAGCAAATAGCAATGCATGTAAAAAGTACACTATTCCAGAACTTGTATGCTATTTTCTGAGTCATGTTTACAATTTGGATTTCTTTTTTTTTCAGTTTGCACATTTAGTATTTTTACAAATAAACTTTGCACTCCTCCCTTATATGTTTAGTCTACCTTTCCATATAATTCTGCTGAAATGAGATTCTTTTTTTATCTTTTTAAAATTGTAACCAGAAATCGAACGAACAGTTCAACAATGTTATATTATTATATATATATATATATATTAGTATTTGTTAATTGTATATTTTAATATTCGTTATTTATTTGCATTATATGTTTTATATATTTTAATATTTTATATTTGAAAATTTGTTTCTCTTTTCCTTCCCACTAAGCTACTTTCTATTCAGGTAAACTTGGTGTTTCAAGTAATTTGTTTTTTTTTCTATTTCAAAATAGATGAAATTTAATAGACGCATAAGTTTGCTTGGAAAAGATTTATTGTCTCTACTGGAAATTGTTGCGTGTTATAAGTAAACAAAAATAACCTACAAACGAGAATCAACCTTATGCTGTTATTGAAGTATGTTGAAAGCGAAAGCAATTCTACACACCAGGGCGAAGATAATTTGATTTCAGTGGAGAGAACAAGGAAAAAAAACTTGATTTGTCATTCATTTATGTAGCCAGTTTTTCAAAAAATTCCTATAGACATTGGATTTTGTTCGAATAATCGAAGAACTTATTCGATCAAGGCTCGAACGGCTGTATAAGTGATACGGAAATATTGCTATATGACATAATATTCAATAAAAAATCTTTTACTCTAGAAATTACAGGATATTCCAAAGGATAGGATTTAGAGGATTTTGCAGTGACACCTGTATTTTCTAAGTATTTCTTTGAAATATTCAGAAGCAGAAGATCATCTGGTGTCCTAAAGTTCACCGATGATTTTATGGTAACTACAGGTGTTAGCAGGTTACCACTTCTTTGTTTTCAATATATACCTGTTCCAAAATGGCGTAAGCGGGGAAAACCAATTTAATTTGAAGGAGATTTTTCTTGTTAAAAGGTTAAAATTTTCCGTTCTTCACTGATTTCTCCCACTTCCTCCTACGCGGAGGAAAAAATGCAACAAATTTTCACAGTGAATGGTAACGAGTATTTATTTACTTGGCTTTTTCCATTTATTTATTTATTTACTACCTATTTTTTAACTTTATTCGTTTATCTGTTTATACATCACATTAACGCTGCGGTGAGTCTTTAGTTTCTATCAAATAACACTGTCAGTTCCATTTTGTGAACTGATCATTGCTCCAGGAAGTGAATCTACGCGTGCCTCCCTACAAATTACCCGACAAAAACTCTCGCTACAAATTAGCGGCGTAATCACGAATCGTAGATTTTTTATGAATTATTTTCGCCATCTATATTCAAGTGCACTTAAGGATACGCCAAGAATCAAAGAGCGCGGGCAAAATCATGCAAAACAAGGAATAATTACAAAATACATTAAATATAAGCGTAGTCTCTTCCTATGGTGTACAAGAGTGGATTAAGCATTTGGAAGATCATGACATTGATAAATGAATGCCTGAACTGCTCTATTTTCCGATGGTCGGGACAGTACTACCGACAACTTAGAGGTCTAGCTATGGGACAAAGGCTTGCACCCACTCTCGCCATTGTTTTCATGGCCAAGATCGAAATAGTTCATGTTCATATAGACCGCAAACCACTGCTGTATTATCATTGCATAGACGATTGCTGCGTCGTCTGCTCAACATAAGCAGAACTAGACACGTGCTTCAATCTTCTCAATCAGCAGTGTCCACACATTAAGTTTACAAGGGAGAGACCTACAGACAACTGGTTGGCTTTCTTGAATGCGCACATTTACTTGCGGAATGGGATATTTAATTCTAAGTGGTAACCCAGTAGCAAAAACATCTTAATCCACTATCTTTCAGCGCATCCCAGCAAAATGAAAAAATCTGTTATAGGTAACATGTGCAGGGCGGCGGCAAGAGTCTCGTCGACTAGTCAGGAAAAAAACATAGTCTGTAAATCTGGCCCATAAAGTAGCAATATCCAATGGGTACCCAGCTGGAGATGGTGCTACCCGGCAAGCACGACATCCCTCTCGAAGTTCCAACGTAGTGGATAGCCCAGGAAAGATCCCTTTCTATTTACCTTATATAACTGATGATATGAGCAGAGCGGTACGGGCTGTCCACAAAAAGCGGGTCTAGAGAATGACGTGAGGGTTGTGGAAATACCTCCAGCGAACCTCAAGGGTAAGCTGGTACGTAATCGTGCGTATGATCGGCTCTGCAGAACTCCCAACTGTGTGGTTTGCCCGTATGGCAGAGAAGGTAATTGCATGGTATCAGGAGTAGTGCATCGTATCACGTGCAAGTTGTGCGGTTACGACTATATAGGGGAAACGGGACGTCCTCTGTGTATCAGGGTCAAGGAGCATCTAGATGGACTCGTAAAATCTAAAACCTTCACCCCACTTGGAGAACACTGTAGAATATACCATCCAAACTCCGAAGTAGAGGTAGAAGTTCGTGTATTATTCTGCGAGTCCGAGATCACAGTACTCAGAACACTAGAGGCCTTTTGGATAACCGCCAAAAGTCCAAAAATGAACAAGAAGGATGAGTGCATTGCTATCACAAACGAGTTATTCCCATATCAAGACCTACGCGGGTTTTGATCTACGGGGAGGGCCGTGAGGTCCCTATATAAGACCCTTGTGACGCATAGTAGTGGTACGTGGTGGTCTGTTGCGTTACCAGGACTAGCTGGTAAACACTAACCAATGTGTTGCTGTTTGAGTTTGCATATCGTCTGGATGCTTTCTGTACGGTGATAAGGCGCTTGAGAGGTTAAGTCACTAATGGCTTTGATTTTTCCAGGCTCTGACGAAGGCGATAGCGCCGAAACGTTAGCCGTTGTTTAATAAAGGCGATCAATAACAATCTTGGCTACAGCTTAGGAAAATCAATTTAAAATAGCTATTTATAATTTTTGCTCTCGCTGAGCATACATAGTTCACAGATTATTTCCACATCTCACAAAGTAGTTCGTGACTACATTTCCAACTACATTTTTGCTTTGTTTCAATTTCATTCATGTAAGTCATTCGAGTAAGTATTCGAGAAGGCTGTGGAATGAATTCTCTCATAATCAACTGCTATTATGCAATTTTTGTGATTTTTTCAATTTCTGCTAATTGTCTACTTATATATTTAATTCAATACAGGTACGATGGTTTGTTTTCAATTTATTTTTGTGCATGATATGAGAAATGTATCTTTTTAAGCTGACCTATAGTTATAGCCGATAAATGACCATCCGTACGATCTAAATTTTGGTTTTTGATTTTTTTAAAAATCGTTTCACTTGCGATGTAAGATGTGACGAGAACCTGCTTACAAATGACGCTATGGAGACACGTTGAGAAAAATCACACTTGAAGTGCATATACGGTAATTCTGCGGTGGTTTATTACTACAGCAGAATTACGGTACATTCCTTTCTAGGAAGATAAGAATTGGTGTGAAATTAATTGCACTTGTGTGATCCGCCGTGTCTGCCGTAAGGATGTGCTCTGACTCTCGAGACTGACCGCAATAAGCTCCACTTGGACAACCATCACAGCTATTCATGAAAGAATCACAAAATTGTTTCAGCTTTATGCCTGGAACTAAAAAATCTACATTTAAATATTTTTAGAAGGATGAAAAGAATCCTAAAGGAAAGAAAAAAACTGTAAAAATTCTTCCAGAAGCCCTCCTTCTATGCATGACTTCAAACTGTTACTAATCAATACTTCTGTAAATCAAATTCTGGGGGCATTGCTTGAAGGATTTCTACAGCAGAGGTATGTTCTTTTGTTATCCAGGACGTTTTGTCTGCGGTACTTGAATAGGCGGGTGAAGCGTAGTCGACAAAAGCACTGCTCTGCACCTGTACGGTCAAAAGTTCGAAACTGCGCGAAGCCAACCAACCCTCTTCATTCCTTCCCAGCCGACAGGTTGTTACCAGACCTGTCTGCGAGGGTAAAAAAGAAACACTAAGCTCACACTCAGCCACCTTTTTTCTGTATGTATGGTCTTCCAGGTGAGATTGATTTTGTGCTTAGTAAAGTAGACAAAGTGCACGCCGTTGATCAATTCCTAAGGAGAGACACATACGCAAGCGACTTCAATTTAGAACAATTTGAGGTTTATGAACGCGTGTGCGTCTGGGGGATGGGGGAGGGGGGTGGTCCTCGATGCATTGAAGATAGGGTTTTTATCTTCCCAGACAGATCCAATGCCGGTTTGTCGACCCCGGACTGACTTGCAGGATGACTTTCTGTTTTTTTTTTGCGTGTTCTCATAAATAACTTGAAAGTTGGATGGTAACTTTAAAGGCATCACCCCACGAATCTGAGGTGGTACGGATTTTAGGTGGAGTATTCGTATACGGGATAGTAGATTATGGAGAGGAGGGTGATTCGGCCCGGAAGATGTGGCTTTGAGCGTTCTGGTGCGCTACTTTCTGCAACGAGTTTGATTGGAGCGCGCCAGCCTTGTGCACGCGCCGCATCTTTTGGGCCGTTTTTTACGGCAATTAGGAAGAAATCGACGGAATCACCCCCCTCTCCATAACCTACTATGCCGTTTACGAATATTCCACCTAGCATCCGTACCACCTCAGATTCGTAGGGTGATGCCTTTAACTCGAATTGTGGTCGATTGCGTTATTCTACGCTTCTAACAAAACTTTGAAATAGTGAAAAATATTTTAAAAGTAGGGTGTTGGATGCGTGTTAATTTGGGACGGAGGAATCTTCTTTACAGGATGCTCCCCTCCGGATCAGTGTTGGCCCTTCTACCAGTAGGACCATGTCGTTACTTTGGACCGATGACATGTTTTGTCGCTTACAATCTCACGGATGCTGTGACTATGAACGTCGCTATCGGATTTTTTCATTCGATGTATTTTCGATATCGTGTGATTGGAAAAAAACAGTTGTCCCGCAAACACGTGAAGATCAATCTTCTCATTACAACAATTCTTCCTGTTATACTATCGGTAGGATTAAATTTTAAATAACCTCGTTTAGATATTGAGCGTCATTATTATGAAGCCTCCACGGATCTCCCTCACTAGAGGGATCACAGCCGGTTAGTCGCGAGGCTACGTGGCGCGTCCCCGGGTGGCGGATAGGGGGCTAATCGCGGACCAAAAGCGACCTTGCGCTTGCCCAGAGACGCAGGTGGATTCAGGGGATGGACTCCCTGTTTCTGCTGAGCCAGGACTGACTCATGACATCCTTGTATCCCACGTCGGTCCGGCCAAAAGCCTGCAATCAAGTGACTGGGAGGTGCAAGGGAGGCGGTTTGGAGTCGCCTCCAACAAATAAGCTCCACATGTCCACACCGGGAGAACGGAAGTTCTCCCAGAAACTCATGGGACTAGAGGCTTGCAACCTGCCCATGGGTTTTAAAATTTTTAAGCAAAACACAGTAATAGAAAAGAGTCTCCTGATTCCGGAGGAAAGCCTGGTACGGTAGCGCCAGGTAGGACGGGGTTGCAGGAGTCATGTAGGCTACCAAAATGGAAAAGGACTAGGATGGCGATCTGTACTTATAACGCACGTACGCTTGCATCGGAGCGGCCATCGAAGATCTGATGATGCAAGCCAAGAAGATCAAGTACGACGTCATCGGACTGACCGAGACGAGACGACGTCACCCTCTCAACGCCGTATATGAAACTGGAGAAGAACTGTTCTTAGGAACATGCGACAGTAGAGGTGTTGGTGGAGTTGGCGTCCTCGTCAACACGAGTATGGCAAAGAACATCGACTCTTTTGAACAACTTACGACCCGAATCGGACGTCTGCGGATGAGAAGATGTGGCCCAATACCAGCTTTGACTATCTTCGTCGTTTACGCTCCAACATCAAGCTACGAAGAAGAAGAAGTCGAAGCTTTCTATATGGACCTGGAGAAGTTCTACCAAGAAGATCATGCCTTCTACAAGGTCATAGTTGGCTATTTCAACGCTAAGGTTGGCCCAAGAAGAACGCCGGAGGAACTTCACATCGGGACCCACGGCCTACAATGGAATGACCAGGGAGAGAGGCTCTCCGAGTTCATCATGACGACTAAGACCATCCATGGGAACTCGCAATTTCAGAAGCCCTCTTCTTTACGCTGGACGTGGGAGTCACCCGGTGGAGGGTACCGTAATGAAATAGACCACATCATCGTCAATAAAAGGTTCTGCCTGACGGACGTCAGTGTTGTACCAAAGTTCTATACGGGATCGGACCATCGCCTCCTCCGAGGAAGGTTTTCCTTCACAAGGAGAGCAGAGAAAGCCGCCAAGTTCAGAGAGAGAAATCCCAGGACTACCATCAACTGGGATCTCTTCGCTACGCTGGCCGGCTTTTGGGAAGATTCTGCAATGGACAACATCGACGAGGAATATGACCGGCTTGTCGAACACCTTCACGACTGCGCGAAGAAGGCTGAGAGTTTTAAAACCACCAGGAGGCGCCTGTCTCTTGAAACTCTTGAGCTGATACGCCAGCGTGGAGCAGCACGAGCCGCAGGGAACCAAGAACTCACGTCCGAGCTCGCAAGGCTTTGCCGAGAGGCGATAAAGGAAGACCTTAAAGGGAGAAGAGCAGAAGTGCTGGCTGAAGCTGCAGAGGCGGGGAAAAGCATCCGCTATGCCCGTCGAGACTTCGCCAGTCGCAAGACGAGGATGACTGCTCTCCGGAACCCAAAGGGAACAGCCATTGCATCGAGAAGGGGGATGGAGAAAATCATCTACGACTTCTACTCTGATCTCTTCGACAGCCATGTCCACTTGCCTCCTCACCATCTGAGGGAAGATGGACAAGTCATTCCAGAGGTTCTCCCGTCCGAAATACGACATGCTATCATGTCGGTAAGAAATCGTACGGCACCCGGTCCCGACAGAATAAGACCAGAACACCTGAAGAGCCTTCCGCCAGTACTCATCAACACCCTGGCGAGGCTCTTTACACGTTATCTGTCGGAATGCAAGGTTCCTAAACAGTGGAAGACCAGCAAGACCGTGTTGTTGTATAAAAAGGGAGATCCACATGACATCGGCAACTATCGCCCAATCTGCCTACTGTCCGTCATCTACAAGCTCTTTACAAGAGTAATCCTTAATAGGATTGAAAAAGTCTTGGATGAAGGACAGCCATGCGAGCAAGCAGGGTTTCGAAAAGGATTCAGCACGATTGACCACATTCACACTGTTTCGAAACTCATCGAGGTATCACGAGAGTACAAGATGCCGCTCTGTCTCACCTTCATCGACTTAAAGAAGGCTTTCGACTCGGTTGAGACGGAAGCGGTCGTGGAAGCCTTGGACAACCAAGGCGTCCCTACTCAGTATATTAAGGTACTTCGAGAGTTGCACAGTAACTTCACGACCGGAATTTCGCCATTCTACAAGAACATCATCATTGACGTGAAGAGGGGGGTCCGACAGGGTGATACAATTTCACCCAAAATATTCACAGCCACCCTCGAGAACGCAATGCGAAAGTTGGAATGGGACGACATGGGAGTGAAGGTTGATGGTCGGCAGCTACACCATTTGCGCTTTGCTGATGACATCGTACTGGTAACACCTAGCATCAGCCAAGCGGAACGAATGCTGACCGAATTCGACGAAACATGTGGATGCATCGGTCTTCAGCTGAATCTACAAAAGACGATGTTCATGCGGAACGGATGGGTCTCGGATGCCCCATTCACGCTCAACGGAACGAACATATCCGAATGCACCAGCTACGTTTATCTGGGTCGGGAACTGAACATGATGAACGACCTGACCCCCGAGCTGGGCAGGAGGAGACGAGCGGCTTGGGGAGCGTACAAGAGCATCGAGGATGTAGTGAAGAAGACCAGGAACACCCGGCTCCGTGCTCACCTCTTCAACACCACCGTACTTCCTGCTTTGACCTATGCTTCGGAAACCTGGGCATTTCGCAAGCAGGAAGAAAACGCAGTGAGCGTCATTGAACGCGCAATTGAGAGAGTGATGCTAGGAGTATCCCGTTTCACGCAAGTGAGGGACGGGATTCGAAGTTCCCTCCTACGTCAGCGATCGAAGATTAGAGACGCCGCCGCGTTTGCCAAGGAAAGTAAAATAAGGTGGGCCGGACACGTGATGCGCTTTGATGACAACCGTTGGACCAGAGCCGTGAGCGACTGGGTTCCCCGCGATATTAAGCGCACTACAGGAAGACCGCCGACCCGATGGTCAGATTTCTTCACGAAGTCCTTGAAAGAAAAATATGATGCTCTTCGTGTCCCACGCGAAAGGAGGAACCACTGGGCTACTCTGGCACGCGATCGGGACAAATGGAAGAATTACTGGCGCCCACTCGACCAGTTCGAAGATCAACGGGAGTCAAGGTGATCAAGGTGATTATGAAGCCTGTGCAGAAGAGAGGCTTGTTGCATCGCATTTGAGTGATAGATGCCTGCAGACTCTCTTGGTCATGCTCGAAGATCATTACTACATACAGTCTTTAAATTTCTGATAATTTTACAGATCGCTCCCTACATTCCACCGCTTCACTTTAATACTGTCATGGAAATCGCAATTCGAGAACATCCAGAGTATAACTTGGAGGAGTACGTTAGCCATGGATCCTCTAAAAGTAAAACGACCACCGCTGTTGCTTCTTACGGAAAAATTCCAGATATGGTCGTTTTGGCGGTTTCTACCCCACAACTGATCCATGCTTTGTAATATGTTCCTTGATTCTATACGCTGTACCTTTTTTCTTGCCTATTGTCATACTGTACTGGAGGCATCTGATTCTAAAGGCGTTTAACAGCCATGGCGGAGGATTTACGGAGAAAACTCGTTCTAGTTCGAGATTATTGCTTAAGGTAATTGATATTTCTGTAGTGATCCACCTAAAAAAGACTAATTAAGGTTATTTTAGGCTTTGACCGCGCAAGCATTGATGCCGTTGCTGTGCACTGTACCATTTGGCCTTCTCTACTTTACAGTACAATTTACTGGACAAAAATTTGCTCCTTTAGAATACCTGTTCGCTGTTTTTATCACTCTTCCGTTTGCTATTGATCCTGTATGTACAATCTATTTTATAATCCCGTATAGAAAGTGGGTAATTGAACATATACGTATAAATCGTGTACGTATAGGATCCGATCAGGCGAGACTTAGTATCGTTAGTACTGTCATGAGTCAAACTAGGTCTCGAGGTGCCAGTGTTGGGTGATGATGTATGAATTTCCGAGTGATGCAAGTATGTGTGTTTGTTTGGATGTAATTATGTGCGTGTATATTTTCCTAATTTTATACTGGATATAACAAAAGACATTTAGATGGAAGTGTTGTGCAAATTTTTTGAAATCACCAATTCCCTACGAAATAGCGATAATCGAGAACGGAAACGTTCCAAAATGTTCACAGTTGCATCTGTTTTTTTGTGAATCTTGTTGCTTTACATGTCAATTGTTGATTGACTGATCGATTTGTAGTAGGCCATGATTATTTTCCAGTACGTTTTTTTCGTATGGAAAATTGTATAGGTAGGTAATCTCTTTATATCATTGGTGGTTAAATAAATTTTAAGCGAAGTTTAACGCGGAAGTTGCTAACTGGGGTTTTGTGGTATTGCTCGACTTTTCTATCTCGGCTAGTGCTGCGTACCTATATCACAAATTTAGGTAATTAAACCATACTTATCATTGTATACAAAAACACGACAGTAAAGGTACAAAGTGGAAGAATTACAAAGAAATTGCATCAATCATGATAAAGGAAATCAACGGAATAAATGTAGAATCCACTGACTCGCTCCTATAACGTTGTCGAGGATTCCATGCGACTCCTTTTTGCAATATATAAAGGACGCGTGCCGCAGAAGCGACAAGGTCCCACAGCTCTCCTCAGTTTCGCGCGCTTTTCGCTCCGCCCAGTTTCCTCGCTACAAAAGGAGCCGTTCCGTGTTTCGAAATAATTCATTCCATCATGTCACCTGGCAAGCGGTAACCTGTACGAGCTCAAGGAGCGGAAGCGATCGATACGAACAACAGCGCAACTTTCGATCAATACTCTCTATCAAAGGGAAGAGGAGGAGCTGCAGTGAGAAAGAGATAACCGGCTTCCCTGAGGCTGTCCGGCGGAGTGGAGCGCAGGCTCCCGCGGCCAGGACTTCGCTCACACGTCCGGGGATTTGTACTTCCCGGGCCTGTAGTGAGTGGCTGGTTAGGCCCCGCCCTCTGAACATTGTATTGTTGTATATTTGTGTAGTTTTGGATGAAGGCTGAGTAAGTACTCAGTGTGTATTGTATACATTCGAGTGCACGGGGGCCACAGAGGAGTGGCTGAGCAAACCATATCTGTATGTAAAGTATATGTATGTTTTGCTAAGTCTCATAGAGCCCGGCAGCAGTGCTCGAGGGGCGGCGGTCAGAGGCACTTCACAAGTGACGGACACACAGTGTACGTGCTGGCATGAAGGCAGAGTAAGGAGAAAGTACAGTGAGGCATGGCGGTAGCCTTGGGGCCTCCAAACAAGTGTCCCGCGGGGTAGGGCGTGAACCATCGATGCCGACGCAAGCCCGACTGGCTACAATCCTCTCGTGCGGATCAACTGGTGCCCCGACGATCCGGACACATCGCACTTCCCTAGGGTGTTAGGGTCCTAGTGCCAGTCCTTACGGGACCCACACATCAATGAGCCTCCGGGACTGGACCTAGGAAACAAGCACCCAAGAATGCGACAAACGTCTTCATGTTTAACATTCCAAGACGACTGCGGTAGATAACATACGAAGGGAACAGAAATTAATAAACTGCATTCCAGATTTGCTACCTAGAATGAGCGCTCATAATGGACAATAAATACCGATAAATACAATAAATACATACAAATAGTTATATCATCCTTTCGATCCATGTCTAATCGATATTTAACGACAACGTTTAAAAAAACGTTTTGACGATTGTACTACGTCGAGAGGCACCGGTGACTCATATCTATGAATACTTTTTTTCCTAATTGCCCATCGTTTATGCGGTTTTATAGCCGCTATGGGAAGACAAATGTTACAAGGAGAGGACACAATGCAAACAATAAAAAATTGCAAAGATTTGTCTTCATGTCATTGAATGTGGTTAAATAAATAATTATTAAAAAGGTTTTTAAGGAAAAAGATCATTAGATCATTATTACACTTGTTTTGTTATTAGAAGTCGTGGAATTGTTATCGGAGATAAGTGACATAACCGTGACCCTCATGAGATTTGTTGGAAAAAAAATTTTAAGAATTTTCAACAAGATTTTTTTAAGAAGTAGGAGGACAAATTTCTGAAATGTTAATGAAATAGTGAAGTAGGAATTCCTAAATAGATTTCAAAAATAAAATTTTACAAATTTTTACAAAGAAAGAATCTCCATACTTCGGTCTGGCACTGGATAAAGAAGACTGAGCATGTCATCTAACTAGCTGTTATTTAGCTCACTTTATATTACTGGCTTTATTTTTTCTTATCTTGGGCACTATCCGGTAATATTCGATCAGAACTAATTTCTAATTCAGTTTCAAAAAAGCCCATCGCTGCGTTGGATTAATATTATATTTATCATCAATTTTATTTAAATTTTATTATTTATTATTGAATTAAAATTATTTAAAATCATTATTTATTCGAAATATTATTTATATTTTATTATTTTTGTTTATTTATTTTAGATTCAAATTAAATTTAAATTAAATAGTATTCTATTTTAAATTGAAATTTCTACATCAAATCAAATCAGAGACATTTTAATTTTTTCTTTTATGTGCTTTTGTCGGGAGAGAATATTCTTCGGTGGAGCAGAAAATTCCTTATAAAGTTCAAAAAGTTTGCAGACTTTGAAGGGAATCTGCAAAAAAGTTCCTAAATGAGGACCCAACGGATTTTTTTCGGAACATATCGTTAAATCAATCTATAGGAGTATCCGCAATTCGAGACTATATTTCACTTAAATGCTCGTCGGACCAACGTAAACATATCTTATATTTTTTAATACTAGAAAAAATTAAACAAAGGGGATATGATTCTTGTGAACGAATGAATCGTTTACCTGAATTGAAAATACGAAAGTACGCAGCTGACCATTACTCTCTGAAATAATTAGGAATTTAAGGATTGATTGTAAAGGAGATCGAGGATTTGATTGAGGACCTTCACATCAAAATCCACCTAGTTTCGATCTACGCGATTAATGGTTTGTATTTCCATCATCCAACAACATTACAGGTTCTATTCATGATCATTAGACAAAATCTGTTAGGTATGTTGAAGCGATTTCTATTCTTTTTTCTGTCAACTATTATGACAGGGATTTATTTCTGAACGCTGTCTCTTTCTCGGGCATTTATTGTTAGAAAATTATTCTTAAATTATTATTAGAATTGAAAATACCATTGCTCTGACTCTCTCTCTCTGACTTTCGAAAATTTGTCAAAGAACAAATAGCGGAAATTTGGCCAGCGAGGCTGAGAGTGAATTTAAGCGAGGGTCCCATTTTACGATAACTTCTACAGAATGATGTCGGAAATAGAAAGAGGAAGGAGGTGCGTGGTGCGGAGATTGCGAACTTTTAATCTAATTTTATTTATACAGACACCATAACAAATCAGAAATCGTGGACATAACTATGCAAAACAAAGAGTCGAGTACAAGGAACCATCAAACAAACTGTGTTCGGTTTTCTTATATGGTAGTCGATAAGTTCGCTCTTGAAATTCTTTCTAGACTGATTCTGAGGATGAATCGAACTCTCCTAGTATTTGACTAGCTCTCCTACATAATATCTCTTAGTAATGTAGATTTTAAATTATTATTCGTAGTGTCGTTTGTTACCGCTATGTCTACCTCGTCGATCACTACTTCACCCTTTTAAATACTTCATGGCTACATTATCAGCTACATTTTTTTGTTTATTTGAATTCGGTGCACAAATCAAACGAATAACAACTGGCTGTTGTAGAATGGGCAGCAACTACGTCGATCCTCTCATTATCAACTGCTATTATGCGATTTTTGTATTCTTTTCAGCTTCAGCTAATTGTTTACTTATATATCTGATTCTCACCAGGTAAGTTATTTAGTGTATTGAATTTTGAATCGAATTTTATTCGATTGGATAATTAGTAAATCACGTGACGTGGATGTGCGGGCCTTAACATCTCTTCCACTCGTTTCGGTTCCTTCCCATTGTCATCCAAGATGTTTTCATGTTTCGTGAATGACGGTGACGAGGTCCTTGAGACATATCCAGCTGAGCTTTCAGCTGGAGCTGGTCCATCCGTGTAGCGAACACCATACTCCATCTCGTCGGCGGTTTCCTCAAGGGCGTTTAGCATCTTTAAGGATCCACTCTAGCGTTCTTCTAGTCCATCTATCGTCGATTCTTCTCATGATGTGACCTGCCCGTCTATGTTTTGCTTTCGATACATATTCTGCTGGGTCGCGAAGACGGGACATTCCTCTTAAGTCGGAGCTACGAAGACCGGCATGGTGTTGTGTGCGCAAGTTAAACTTCTGAAGACATTCCTCAAGAGTTCTGTGGATATGGAGCAGTTTCCTAAACGTGGCAGCGGTTTTTGCCCACGTTTCCGCTACGTACCAGAGAGCCGGAAGAACTGTCGAGAAAAACAAATAGGCACAGATATCTTAGTCTGTCTATTGGTCCGTGGCTTCCCTGACTGGTCCCCACGCAGCTTTCCGTCTCCGGATCTCCTTCTGCCTATGTTTCGAAAGATCCTCCTGCAAAGCCTTTATGCAGCTAGTGTTTTCTACTAACCGCTCAATGTGCGATGCATTCGGATCAAGCCTCAAAGCCCTTCTTCTTTCCAACAATTCCTTGGTGGTCCTCGAAATTCGACTCAACTTTGTCGTGCGCAGCTTTGAGGAGCGTTCAGCACAGGCTCATACCCTTCTGAAGACATACAAATAAGGAAAGGATACTACCGCATCGTCAAGTAGAAACCATCATCGATTGGTGAGTGTGTGGTCGATCTCCTCACGAGTCCTGCCATTGGCGGATTCGCTTGTCCACCGACGACAATCTTTCTTCATGAAAAGAGAATTTCCACGAAAGAGGCGATTCGGACAGCAACCCGTCGAGACGATTGTTGCTTTCACTCCGATCTAGTTCCAAGTCTTCCAATCCTGCATTCCTCTTCTGTGGCCTTTCCTAGTTTTGCGTTAAAGTCTTCGACAACGAATTTGTAGAAAGACTTCTCGTTGCGGATCACCTCCTCCAGCTCCTCGTTAAACACGTCCAATTCAAAATCATCAGCCGCTGATTTTGGTGAGTACTAGTTGATGATACTGATGGGTTTTGGCGTTTGGCGCCGAGGACGGAGGGGAGGAATGGCCAAACGAGGTGACAGGATCTCATAAGAGTTGACAAGATGGACGACAGATGGGTCCACAACAAAACCAACACCGACTACATTTCGCGTGAAATTTGATACGCTCTGCAGCACCGAGAAGGGCAAGCAGATCAGCATCCGTAAAAACTGTTCTTGCGTTGTGAGTACACAGCTTGTGACAGTCTCAAGTCCAGGGCTAGTTGTGCATGTGCAGCCTTGTTCCAGAACCAAAGATGTCCTGAGCAACCTGAGATTTGATCGCCACTCCGTCTGACGTCTGACACGACAGGGCCCAGTGTGCAAGGTACTGAGACAGTGAATATGCTGGAGTGGCAAAAGAACTTTTTCCCTAACTAAGCAGCCTTGCCATGGCGAGCTTAGCTTTCACCGCAGATTGTCGCCCAACCTATATAGATCAAGAAGCCACCTTGCGACATTTTGCAAAGACGGTGGTTAATCTTAGCAGTGGTTTACTCTTAGCTACACTTCCGATTCCAAGAAGTCGGAATGTCGGATGTATCAAACTCCTTCCCAGCTTGGGGACCCTACCGGAAACTCCGCTTTGCATCGCAAAAAAACGACGTTCAGACGTCATCTCCACGCCACTGTGAGGCGTTAGGTAAACTGTTGTGGAGGATCATGTCAACTTTTGTAGGAAATTACTAGAGTAAACCAAAAGGAAATGTAGAGATTGTTTTGGTTTCATATCAACAGCCGAAAAAGTCCAACATCTTCAAAGGTCGAAAGGATGTTAAAGAAGATAATTTTAAAAACTCTTCCAGAAGTCCTTCGTCTATGCACGATTTCAAAATCCTACTAATCAATACTGCTGCAAATCAAATTGTAGCGGCATTGCTTGAAGGATTTATACAGCAAAGGTATATTTCTATGTCTATTTTTTTCTAACTATTACACTATTTCTAATGGATGTTTCAAGTGAGGTAATCAAAGGACTGATGTAGCTAAGTCGGCAGGAGGTTTACCTGCAACTCTACAGTCAATGGTTCGAGACCGTCCGAAGCTAGTCAAGTTATTCATGCACACGGGATCAATTAGTTGTTACTAGATTTGTCTAGGAGGATTAAGAGAACTGTCTAGTTCATCAACTTGCTTTATCTTCTGTGTGTGTGCGGTTCTCTAAGTGACAGTGGTAGCCTCATAGATCCGCGAATGCAGTTGGATAAAGTGGACGTCATTTATCCATTTCTATGGGGAAGTACCATCGCGAAAGGCTTCAATTTAGGATTATTTATGTTTATAAATGATATAAATGTACATAAAAAGTAACAGTTAGTGGTATAGAAATAGAAGAATACAAATAAAACAAAAAATAAATGAATATGAATGGTATTTAGTTGTGGATCTGTAAATGCGCGTGCAGCCTTATACTGCCTTGAAGGAGGTGTGTGCATATCATTCTGGAATGCAATCATATTTTTTTCGCAGGATGCTCCCCTCCAGCTCAGTGTTGGCACTTTTACCTGTAGGACCATGCCGTTATTTTGGACCGACAACATGTTTTTTCGCCTACAATCTCTCGAATGTCGCGAATATGAACGTCGCAATCGGGATTTTTCATTCGATGTATTTTCGATATCGTCTGATTGGAACTGAAGCGTTGACACGAACACGTGTGAAGCTCAACCTTCTTATCACAACAATTCTTCCCGTCATACTAGCGGTAAGATTAATTACTTTTTACAATTTTGTTTTTCAATACAAAATTCCGTGATGTCCGTGATCTCATAAATCATCGCATAATGATGTTTATCCAATTATCTTGATGCTATATCCGTACACAATGTTTTCATGGCTTTTGCTTCTTTCAAAAATAACAAACGTAAAGGTGGTGGCCCTACTTTCACTAAACGCACATAGGTATTTGTCCACATATATTTGGGAAAGTGCGAGCTATATAATCTGCAGTATTAAGGTTAAAGGATAATGTTTCTGGCGTTAGTCAATCCGCTTGCGATGCGCCCCCATGTTCACTTCAATTCAGAATCGTTTGAGGTTTACGAACGTGCAACTGGCCTATACAATGACTTGCGGTGGCTAGCCGGTGTGTCAAGTCAGCGTTTTTATCCTTCCAGACAATTCCAGGTACCAATTTATCGACCTCGGAAGGATGAAAGGCTTGGTGAGCACTAGGGCGGATTCGAACCCCCAGTCGATCGTGCAGGAAGCGGAACCTCTAACAGCCACACTACACCAATCTCCAGTATTATTACCGCATTATTATTATTATTATTATTATTATTATTATTATTATTATTATTATTATTATTATTATTATTATTATTATTATTGACTTTTACGATTATTATTTATTCTTCCTTTTATGTTATATTATTTATTTCATATCATGTTATTTATTTGTATTCTTTTACACTTATTCAAAGGATAAAGTAAAGTATTCTTTTATATTTATCATCTGCGGCTCAGCACGCTGCCCTGCTGCGTTCATAAGCTAATAGATCAAATACTTAGAAGGAACACGAATTTTTAATGGATCTCATATGTCGACCGTGGACGCCTTTAGTCACTACGAAAGATCACATGCTTAGTTCCATACAGTCTCTAAATTCATACTAATTTTAGATTACTCCTTACATTGCTCCTCTCCGTTTTGATACTGTAATGGAAGTTGCCATTCGTGAACATCCAGATCATAATTTAGAAGAGTAAGTTCTCTATGGGTCCCATGGGTAAAAAGTAAAGTTCCTATTCACATGACTTCAGACAAATTCAAAAAAATTGCAGATATGGGCCTTTCGGTGGTTTCTCTTCCACAAGTGATCCTGTGTTCGTAATAAATTCCCTGATTTTATACGCTGTACCTTTTTTCTTGCCTATAGTCATAATGTACTGGAGACACCTGATTCTAAAGGCGTTTAACAGTCATGGAGGTGGATTTACGGACAAAACTCGATCTAGTTCAAGATTATTGCTTAAGGTAATTAATTTTTTTTTTCTGGAAGTGATCTATATAAGTCTAAGTTAACTTATTTTAGGCTCTAACCGTGCAAGCACTGATGCCGTTAGTATGTATTGTGCCAATTGGCCTTCTCTATTTCGTAGTACAATTTACTGGACAAGAACTTGTTGCTCTGGAGTATTTATTCGCCGTATTCGTTACACTTCCGTTTATAATTGATCCTATATGTACGATCTATTTCGTTGTCCCGTATAGAAAATGGATAATTGAACAATGTCGCGGGCATATAAGATCCGCTTGGATAGATCATAACGTAGCTGCTGATGCACCGATAAGCCTAACTGTCGCCCGAGTCACGGATGTGGGTTAGAGTAGGAACAACTACGATTTTCTGTGCATTTCGTATGATTCTTGGATCATTGATGAACGTTCATGGATGTAACGGAAGATCGACGGGTGGCTGAAATAACAAGGAAATTTTTATCGAAGAAACACATCGCTTTGAAATAAATTAATAAAAAATTTTCCCATAATGATCATTGCGAAGGTTTCAAAATCCTCATAATTTCAGCCGTTTTAGTGAATTCCACGGCTTTATTCGTTCAATACCGTACTGTATTGTACCGTATAGTTCTTTTATTTATATATTCACATATAATTATTGTATTATACACTTTCGTTTTTGTGTAATTAAATAAATTGCATTTAAAATTGTTCTATGTTCCATCCAAGTACGACTTTCTATGAATCTTGGCATTGAAAATTTGCATAGTGTACGTCTTTTTTTGGCAGACGATCAAGATTGTCGTCGATCTTTATTCTGGATAATGTTTCGACACTGCCAGTTTTTCCAGAGGCTGGGAAAATTTTTGTTTTGTCTGAAATAAACAAAAATTGATATGGCAAAATTATTTTAAAAAAGGTTCAATAATTGTATTGTACCGTAATGAAGCGGTGATTTTTATATATCTGAGAACTTGTATCTTTCCTAGTTCCCAAATAATCCAAGTAGTTTTGCGGTGCTAATGGGGCAAAAATCAATAAATTGTTGAAAAGAGTTGTAGTCAGCGCTTCGAGTACGGTGGAAACTGAACAGCTTTTTGTAGTGTTCACAAGCGATTCGAAATGTCCCGAGTATCCAGAGGGGCAGCGCCCGAGAAATTTGTAGTAACACCATAGATCGGTGATCCGGATTTTCAGACAACTTGCTGACTTGCTTAGCTAGTACCAGTGGCGATATTGTGGATTAAAGAAGAACGAAGCTGGTTTAGTTGAAGATTTTGTCTTATTGTTTTTATAAATTTTAATAAATTTTAGGAATTTTTAAGAATTTAGTTAGGATAGAAATTAAATATAGTTTTATAATTTCTAAAGCGAGTGAAACGCTGTTGAAAAAGAATCGACTGATTCCCCCCAACCAATAAATAACCAATAGGGACCAAAACCATAAGCGAATGGAAAATCTAAAAAAAAGGATCGAATCGTTCAGTAATCAATAAATAACTAATAAGGACTAAAAACCATGAGCGCCATTGTAGGATTCAAGATACAAAGTGCATTTATTTTAATTTCCATTTTTTTTAAGTCAAAACTAGAGTAATTAAGGAAGAGAAGAGCAGGATAACTATGGATCTGGTCAAGAATCCCATTAGCGCTGATCCATAACTCCAAAAAGACCTCGAAATCTCATTTTTAACTCCGTTACCGTTAGTTCCCGTCATACGAGACTCACGCTCCTCGGCCCTATGCTACGTTGTTCCTGAGACAGAGACAAATGACCACAAAATTAGCCTCTGGGGGTAGCGGATGAATCCCGCGTAAAACCAAAACCTCATTTGACCTCATTTGCTCCCCAACACCGCTATTGGTTGTACAGACACCGACCGACCACCGGGATCAGCAGCTGCGCGGTTACACACCTCGCGCGCACGCCGCGCGGTGCTCTGTTTACGGGCTACGGCTAGAGGAGCGCTAGAGGAGATGAGTGACAGCTAACCTCCTGAAATCTGCTGCTTCGAAACGCTTTCCTCTAATCATTTTTAGAGCTTTATTCCTCATTTCTCTCTTTTTTTACTCTTGCATTAGTTGTAAGATATAATTATAAAAAAACATTATTATTGGCGGTAAGACAACTTTTCGTGGTTAATTTGATCTTATTTAGAGTTAATTTTTTAATTCTTCTCAAGTTTGACAGTAACTCAGTGTTAATCACATACTTTAATCGTTCCAAAAAAGTTAAAAAGAGTTGTTTTTTCAATGGAAATGCATAGATCCAACGAACCAAATGCCGCGATCCATTCCATCTTTTTTCGGATATTTTTCTTTTTTATCTCAATTAGAAAAGCGTTTCATTGATGAATCCCTGAACCATTGCGTTCCTTTCCACATCTTTTCCCCTAATCTGGAAGGCTTGAACTAATTCTAAATTCACTTTAAAAATTAAGTAACTCAACTCCGATAGTAAATTACTCATATTTTTGGTTCTACTCGATTGTGACTCTGAGAAAACTCATCCTACGTAAATCCTAAAAATCCATCAAAATCTATTTAAAAAATATATTAAGCTAATTAAGCTACTATATTAAAATCTTTAAAGACCATTGAAGCCTAGAAGAAAAGTACCAAGAGACCTTATGACCTTTAAAACATTTTTCAACGAGAAAAAAATTTTTATAAAAATTCATGGAGTGAGAAAGCTTCTAACTACTTCTTTCTAATTTTCTTGGATACCTCAAATAAGAAACTAATCCTATATCAGAGACGTACGTCGCTCATCTTCCACATATTCAAAGCAGTCGAACACTCGAATTGTTCGAATACTAGTCGAATTCGTTCGATCCTATGTTTTAATGGTATTAATTATCCAAGGAAGGAATTTGAATTGGAATTTCGGTAGCAAATCACTTTTTCCCAGAGTTTTTGAGCTAATGACTTAATCGAGTAGTTGCTATGATACGTAAATTGGGACCCAAATCCTCTTAGTAGCCGGAGAAGTCCCAATACATATTCGAACGCCCTTACATCGCATACCTTGACGAACAGATGTTGCCGTCTGATGGATGGATGGATAGTGCGACATCATTGATCCTGCCATTGTCAATCAGTTATCGATTTTCTGTTTTGCTTATACCTAACATAATACCCTTTAAAGACGAAATGTCACGAAATCGGCAATGTTGGAAATTCTCTTCTTTCCTCTTCAGGATTTGATAGACGCGAAGGTGTAGTTCACGGCTGCAAGCGTGATCCCTAAGCCCACCTTCTTTCACTCTAGCAGCCCAGAAAAAGGCGTGAGAAACAGCCTTGGCTGCCGCAACAATGCTCCCTACGATGCAACTTACTACGCAATAGAATGCAAGCAGTTCCCCACTGTCTGCAATCTGATGCAACAAATGTAGCTCAACTAAGCAGTAGAAACTTCTCAAACTGCAAAATCGAAGGCGTGTTGCGGGTTACCGTCATTTTACAATCCGTAATAAGTTGCATCGTTAGAGATACAGGTGCATCCAGAGTATTCACACACCTCTTCTTCTGAATTTCTAAGAGAAATAAGGCGTGATTACGTTCATATTCGCGGAGCACATTGTCACCGCCATCTATTCGCTTAAAAATCATAAACCTTGTCTTACATGCTTCCTCAGCGCTTTTTCAAAGATTTTCAGTTCGAGTGTGTCTTTCGTATTTCTCCCTGAATTTCAGGTCCGCAGTGGGACCTCTCACCAGAGCTCAATGTTCAATTTACGTCGGCATTTCACCGCATCACCTAACACGACAACAATATTAGCTGACGGATACACGGATGACGCCCTAAACAGTAAATATGACAATCATCGGTGAGTTTTCATATCAACAGGGGTTACGGGGCTAGCTTTATTGATTGCTTCGTAACACGCTATTAGCGCCGCCTTATTTTTTGTCGGTTAATATCCGATGTCCCATGTTCTCTGCAAAATCGTTTTGATCGTGGCTTCACAAATGTTCAGCTCTTATTACTTCCATATTATTTTTGTATATTATTCTAAATCATTATTTATATTTATTATTATTATTATTATTATTATTATTATTATTATTATTATTGTAGATTATTCTAAACCATTTTTTATATTTATTATTATCTTATTATTTTTATACTATATTTATATATTATTCTATATTATTATTTATATTTATTATTATTCTTTAGGAATCGTCAGGGTTACGTCCCTGTTCCATCATTTTTCAGACCAGTAAAAAAGAATAACAGTAATCAAATTTAGGTAAAATTTAATGCTTAAAAATAAGCAGTAATTTCTTAACATATTCAATAAATAATAATTTAGAGATTTTAACTGATATGGGAGATCGGTAGCAGGTAACGTACATATTTCAAATTGTAAAATAATCAGGTGTTACTAATTTTGCAAAAGTCGCCTATTTTTGCAGCTTTGAGAGATGTTTTTCTCTTTTTTTTCTCTTTTGTCTTTACCATTGGGAATTGTGGATTTTAGCACAGATTACTTTCCGCATGAGGTTTCCCCACACGTTCCCCCAACCAGGGTTCCCGGGGCCCCTGACGGGCTCCTCTGTTCTCGGTTAAGTTGCTCAATCAAATCCTGGTAACCGCCTGTCAACTTTAGCGTTCTCGGTTAGGAAAAAAGGATCTCGCGTAGGGAATTCTTAGGATTTCTGTAGCAGGAGAATGACCTGTCCCAGCATCACAAAATGTACAATGAAGGGCCAACGTTTCTGTATAGAACTAAAACTTTGGCGAAAACTAAAGTCTAGTGAGCTCTGCTGTGTCTTGTTTTTGTTTTCGGTTTTTTGGGACATCTATGGGTGTTTTCAAGTAAATAAATAAATAAATAAATAAATACCTAAGTGAATAAACAAATGTAACTTTCCTACGCTGTTAATGTTGTTATAGTGTCTGAATGTATTTTCACCCAATTTAAAATATTTGTTGTGCTACTTAGGAAAGACCAAAAAACTTTCTTCTTTAAAAAGTGCACGTTAACCTAACAAAAATTATTACGTCATAAATTTCTCACAACAATGTACAACATTTTACAATTGTTTATATTTTGTTTTTATATTTGTTTGGGGAAAAACACATCCCCGCACAAAAAAAAATTAAATTTGAAATATTTAAACGATGCGAGAGCAGCTTCAACCAAGCGCTGGAATGTATCTTTTAGTCCGCAGAGCGCTGAAATCCCAACGAATTAATGACTATGATCCTGAGGAAGAGATACGAGGGAAAACACGGAAACAACGCACACACACACACCGTTGTTACAGTTGCCTAACACATGTGATGTCTAGATGACAAACCCGCTTCGAACACTCATACCTGGACAAAAAAAAAATCTCGAGATTTTTTCCTGAACTCTACTGGCCGCTTCTCTTCAGTCTTCTACTGTTTCTTGATTTTTGATTTTTTTTCTCTCGAAAAATCTGGAGACTTCCGGAAACACAACTCTATTGCTATCTATTATTCTCTAATTTATCTCATTCTCTTATTTATTGTTATCCTTTGCGAGAGGAAAAGATGCTAAAGGCAGGATTTCCAGTGAAGTCGGGCCATCTAAGTATCTAAGTAAGCGAGAGGAGACTAAATTATTTCAAAAAAAAATAACCTTGGAAATTTTTTTCAGGATGACTTCTTTAGAAAACAAGTGCATAAATTTTCACTCAAAAGAAAAGTGCAGAGACACAAGAAAGAGACTATTCAGAAAAGGCAGGGCCTGAAAAAAGTGATTCCATTTTAAAATATAAATAAAATAATGATATATTTTAAAAAGATAAATAATATATTTTAAAATATAGTCAAATGTTTGTGAATAAATGTTTTTATATAGTATCAAAAATAGATCACCAAGAAATTTATTCGTTATTTATAAACACATGATTATTTATTATATTATTATTTATTTAATTATTTCACATATTTATAAACACATGATTATTTATTGTAATATTATTTATTTATTTCACATAGTTATAAACATAGATGATCTCTGAGAATTTCTTGGAACAGCCTTTCCTTTCCAACCGCTCTCCATCATCCAACGTTGTTAAACAAACTGGCGACCAGCAGGCGTTTTTAAATTTCTCGGACGTGCAGCTAGAGAGGGTGTAGCGCAGTCGGTTAGAGGTTCTGCTGCATGCACGATCGATCAGAGGTTCGAGTCCGCCCTAGTGCTCACGAAGTCTTTCATTCCTTCGGGGTCAATAACTTGGACTTGTCTGGGAGGACAAAATTTTATAGACTTGAACGCTGATCTTCTAAAAGCACATCGGCTAACGCGCTCCGTCGAGCTCCATGTGAAAATAGCGCGCCAGCTACCTGAACCCCTACCCCCCCAAAATTACTATCTCAATTTAGTACTCCTTTAACCCCAAACGATCCTGAATAGAAATGAAGGCAGTGGCGGATCCCAAGCGGATTGATTAACGCCGGGCACTTTATCCTTTATCATCCCAGACAATTCCAGCACCACTTTATCGACCCTGGAAGATCAAAGGCTTGATTCCCTCTACGGCGATTCCGAACCATCAATGGTGCATTTACAGTCGAACTTCTTACCGACTGCGCTACGTCCGCTCCTTTATTGAATTGATGCGAACAATTGTTCTGCACTTGATTGAGTCGCACTTTTAAATTCTGTTTTGTGCATCTACTTGCAGTCGTCTGGGAATCTGGATGATTTTTTTTATAAATAACGGCATAGAGAGTGTGATTCCCACATCTGATGGATAACTCCTGTGAATAGCAATTTATACTTCTGAGAGACGCAATCTGCAGCTCAAATCTGTTTTATTGGTAAGAATTAATTTTCTGCTGTAATCTACTTGTTACCATAAGAAAATTCTGAATTATGAAGTCAAGGATTATGTAAACTCTAAGGAAGACGAAAAAAAACGGAATAATTATTTCAAAAATCACTCTTCCGATAAGAATCTATGAGTTGAGATTCGAGATTCGATTAGAGCACGACCACATGATTACTGGTTTTTTTTTCCATGGATATCAGCTGTTGGTCTGGATGAAACTGGTGGAATCGGTGCTACGCTGAAGACAAATGTTTGTGGTGTACAGGTCTAGTTGATAAACGATTGGGTCTTTCCATAAATAATGTGGAATTCTGTTCTCGCTTCTTTTTTTCTCAAAATGAGGAAAAACAAAGAAATTTTTAACCTAAAATACACTATCTGTGATTTTCTACAGTCCTCTTCCATTTTTTCGAAGATTTTTAAGCCCACATATAGTCGAAATCCTACTTTTCCATGGTTTTGAATTATGTGATTGAAAAATCTAAAATAAAAAGATTAAAAAAAAGAAAAAAATTTCATCAGATAACTCTACCAGTCTGTTGGATGCCTTAACTAGGAATTCTTCCTAAAATAGTTGGCCACATCGCCACTGTATTTCGAAAGAGTTCAGAATTATTTGCCATGAATTTTTTATTGGATTTTTCGGCTTGGATTTTTCATTGTATTGCTCGGTTTGGATTTTTTCATTGGATTATTCGGCTGAAGTCAATGATGAGTAGATCTTTTGATTTTTTTTCCCGAATTTTGATCATTTAGCATAAAAACCTATGACATTCCATGTTGGTCTCCTGGACGGTTCACGAATACTGGGATCAAAATATGTTCAATTTCCATGGAGACAAAAAAAAATGGATTTGCGTCTCCTAGATTATCCCAACAATTAAAGCATACAATTAGCGGATTTTTTTTTACAAGGAGGAGAAGAAATAAGGATAATTATTCTTCAACCTTCCTTCTATAGTATAAATAAGAAGGATTATACTTGCAATCTGGAGCAGAGCTCCTTTTTTTTAGATTTCTAATGTCATATATTTTGAAAAATACTGATGTCATAGAAACTAACGGGAATTTCAGTGATGTAAGTATCTCATTCCTGCTCTCCTTCTCTCTCTCTCTTTCTCTCTTTTTCTCTCTTTCTTCCTCTCTCATCCACCTCTCCTTTTCGAACCGTTGTTGCTTAAAATCTTAGTGTTCATATCCTTTTTTTTCTTTTTTTATCGTTTTATATTTAGCCACATTGGTAGAATCTCTATTCGCCCTTTTCCCTCTGTGAATCCATCCGAATTTCAACAAAGGAAGGGGCTCCGAGAGGGAGAGAGAGAGAAAATTCCTGTAAACCTAAAATTTTCCTCTCTCAAAATTCTCTGGATTAAGTTGTCTTGTTAGATTGAGAGAAACACATTCACAGCATAGAGGCTGGGACAAGAAAATAAACAACAACAACAAAAACAAAGACAAAATGTTCTTTGAGTGGGGTGCTGTGATAATTTTGAATATTGTGTCCAGAAATATTCAAATTCATTAGTTTGATTCGGATTTTTCCTCGTAGGAGCACATTTCTGGCAGATGGTTGTGTTCGCGGCGCGTTCAGTTTTTGATCGCTCAGAGATCATAAAACGTCGATAAATTGGTCATAGTTGCAGCTGTCTCATTCGTACGGGAAAATTCTAAGAATAGAACCGTAATCTCGTCCGTGGTCGTCGCCGCCGTCGCCGTCCTCCATTCTTGCATTTTGCAGCCGTGCTGCTTTGTTGGATTTGCGTTGCGTTGTAACACAAAAAGGTGATCGAGTCCAAGCGATAGTGGATGTGTTGTTTGCCCCGAGAACTTCTTTTTTTCGTCACCTCATAAATCTTGCCCCGTCCGTGAAGAGTCCGGATAAAAAGTGGCCGAGACCAGCATGAAAACGTCGTGTGGCTCAAGTGGTTGAGGAATGGTTGACAATGAAGAGAGTTTAGCCGGTACCAGCTTTCCATTCGCAATTCATTCATTTATTCATTCATTCATTCATTCATTCATTCATTCATTCATTCATTCATTCATTCATTCATTCATCTATTCCTGTTTTCTTTCGAGTGAACGTCGGGGAAAAAACCTCTTCTCCTCACCGAATAGGCCACCGTGTGATAAAATCCGTGTACGCGATTGAGAATACATGAGACCACGCCCACTTTAAAGGATTTTCATTTCCCTCAGGATCAGGCGAGACACATTGCCGTTATTTCCAACAATCATCACATACCATATTTCCCCCATCGGCTTCTCCTTCCCGCCTTCTCTTCTAGTTTCCACCAGTTTCTGTGGATATTTTTCTCTTCAGGAATTTTCCAGGATAACCGCTACGCAACTGTGTCTGCATTGCAATGGATATTCCATCAATTTCCATTTTTTCGTTTGTTTTTCTTTCGCAGTAACGGTGATGTACTTTATGTCTAGGTCTAGCTGTGAACGTTAAACAATAAGAGAGTGACGTCTACTAAGAACCAGCTGTCGAGTCCAAATATCATAAAATTTCTCGGATTTTGCAGAAATTTCTGTTCCCATGGGATTATTGTAGCCATATTCAGGTTTTCAATGCTTCTCATGAACATCACTAATATTCCTAAAATCCTCTTTTTCGGTTTTTAGAATCTTTGAAGAAAAAAACTTCACGAATATTTTCTGGTGTTTTTTTTCTGAAAATCACTTTAAATTCTTTATGTCTCTTTACTAAGATCGTATCCTAGGCGGCGGTTCTCCTGGATTTTGTTCTGCTTTGAGCAATTTTTGGGAGGAAATGAGGTGATTTTTGGCATAAAAATTTTCTCAATCTCGTGTTAACTATAGAAAACTTAACTATAGAATGAAACGAGAAAACGAGAAAAATGAAAAGTAAAGACGTTACTGTACATGTTTACGGAGATTATGAACGTTTGTCGCCTGAAAAACCACACACACACACCATCATCCAGACGTCTGCAACTATGATGGATGGCTCTGTCACCGTCTGTCTATACGAACCCTCGAATGCTATGAAAGTGACAGAGATGGGAAAAAAATCCTTCACGATGACAGCTGTTTGAAAATGTTTGTATGGCAGAGGACGAAGATTATGTCCTCTGCTGACGACCAGAGAAGGATTTTTTTGTTCAGCTCATTTCTTAAGTAGCAATTACATTTTCAAATGTACGATTTACGATTTCTAGAGAAAAATTGTAATTTTTATCCATTATTTGCTCATTTTACTTGCTTATCTACTCGTTTTCAGATCGTTTTAAACTTTTTTTATCTCGAGAACGTGAAAGTGAAAAAAAAATTAGAAAGGCTCAACATCATTCGCAAATCAATGAGTACGCTAAAAGTCCGTAATTCCTGAAAAAGAGGGGAAGACTCCATAATTTAATATTTTAAGAATTACAATAAAGGTAATCTAAATACGATCTGTGAGATCCTGAATAAAATCGAAAAATATAAAATTGCAAAAAAAATAAATTGAAATAATGATAAAATAAAAAATAATATAATGAATAATAAAAAATAAAATAATGATAAAATAAAAAATAATAAAATAAATGATAAAAAAAATAATTTAAAATAATATAAAAATGAAATCAAAATAGTGAATAATAAAATATGAAATAAAGTAGAGCACGGTTCTGAGAGATTCTCTGTAAAATCCCGACTTTTCCGGAAACCTCCGGGATTTTTTTGCAAATCTCAAGTGCTTCTATTTCGCTAGCAATCATACTAGTTAAGCGGAATCTCCTCTCTAATTCTTAGAGATTCACGTTAGTAAAGTCTGATTTCATCCTTAATCTTCCTGTATACGGTATATTACGGTACATTACGGTAGAAACGTTTGGTTCCATGTACGTGAAAGATTCCCTCTCCTGTCCGCAATAAATCTCACCCGAAACCGATCATATCATGCATCAAAATGACGAATAGCCTTTTGTTTTTGTTATTGTTGTGTTCATGGACTGCATTGTAAAAAAAAATCCAGAGCTTTATTCTCCTCCTCCTACTATTTTTTATTATCTATGCGTGTGCAAGGCGTGCATGATGGTAAATCTTGTCCAAGCATTAAAAAAACGCTCTGCTTGCAGAACCAAGCAGAACTGATATTGCAGCGGTGCAGCACTGACTGAGCTCAGCTCCTGCAATTGTCATTGTCATTGTCATTGTCACTATCATTTTCTCGCATTTTCACATATCCGTTGTTACTTGTACATGCTAATAGGACCAGTTAATTCTTCCCTAAATGAACTATTTACTTTTTCGTGTAATTTCCAGCTTTTCAAGAAAGGATCCGATTTAATTTTTGATCTTCCTGAAATGCAGGGCAGCTCTGTAAACTCCAATTTCAGCCAGAAAGCACCCGATTACGGTATGAGCCCTCCATAACTTCCATGGCCGCGGTCAGTTTTTGCAACGCTACCGTTTCCACATATTCGGAAGACAGTAAATAAATGATAGTACAAATAAAGCGAAATTGGCCCAGTTCACGAAGAAGAAAAAAAGAGGTTCAAGCAGATTTTATGGGAAAAATTCTAGATTATGACGGTAATTAAAGCGGTTTATACTTCGGAATCTTTGACTTCGCGCCTTCGCGTCTTTTCGTGAATTTTATTTGAAGTCACGTTGTAGAAAGACTCGTCAAGCGATTGCGCTACCCCATACAGTTTATCTGTTCGCTATTTGAAGTAAATTTCTTCAAAATTGAATTTAAGGAAAACGAAAATCAAGTAGGAAATTCTTCAGGAAGAAAATCATGGAAAAAGGGATATCTTACTAGAGAAGGCGTAAATATTTTCAAAATAACAAATAAAAGACCAAAACTCAAAAATTAGACTCCAGCGATTATAGGACAGCTCGAAAGTTATGATTAAGAAAAAAATTGAAACATATGTTGTCTTTTCTGAATATGATATTCTCAAAAAAAAACACTAAATCAGGATTGGACCGAAATTTAAAATTCAATTTAAACAATTATGATCATTTGATTTGATTTTTGATTTGATAATTGGATTTTTTTTCTCATTTTCCTTTTTTCTTGACTTGTTTTTGAACTGTTTAAATTTCTGACTTTTCTAAAATATCCAAACAAATTCTATCGGAAGGCCACGGAACAGTAGGATAAGTAAACATGAAGAGAACCGCTCGAGTTCCACTCCTCATAACTACCGCTTTTTTCTCAAAAAATCGATTGTATTCTTTTGTTTTGACGGATTAAACGATGTGTTCAGCGAGGAATTCAAACAGTTGTCGGCATGGATAACAACAATTGTCCTGACATGATTCAAAAGGTCGTTTACGAGGTTGTAATGGAGTGCGAATCTCTTGGAACGAATGTTAAGGACATCTGTATGATGAGAGAGAAAGAATAGCGAATATATGCTGAAAAAGTCAGATAAGCACCCCTTCAGTCTTGGATTAACAGCAGTAATATCCATAAAAAATACACAAAAAGTGGAAATTATGTGAAGCGGAGTTCGAGTGGTTCTCTTCATCTTTCCTTATCCTATACTTATCCTATACTTATCTTCATCTTTATCCTACTACTACTGTTCCGTGACCTTTCAATAGAATTTGTTTATTATATATTAGATATAATATTTATATTATTAGATATTTTGGAATAATAAAGTAAAAAAAAGTCACTGACGTATCAATCCACTCGGGACGCGCCAACGCGTTCTAATGGAATTTGTAATCGTTGAGATTTTGGAACGCGTGTTGGCCTATACAATGACTTACAGGGGCCAGCCGATGATCAAGTCAGTGTTTTTATCCTTCCAGACAAGTACGGTATCAATTTCAATGGACCCCGGAGGGATGAAAGACTTAGTTTCCACCAAGGCGGTTCCTAACCCTCAACCGTGTGGCTACAACGAACCTCTAACCGACAGCGCCACACCCGCCCTATTTTTTAGAAGAATTGGGAATTTAAATAGTTAAATGAAGAACAAAAAAAGAAACTAAGGGAAAAAATCAAATAAACTTAAGTGTTTAAATTGAATTTTAAACTTTGGTCCAATACTGATTTAGTGGTTTTTCTTTTTTGGAAAATATTATATTCAGAAAAGACAGAATTTGTTTCACTTTTCTTCTTAATCATAACTTTTGAGCTCTCTTATAATCGCTGAAGTGCAAATTTTTGAGTTTTGGTTTTTTATTTGTAATTTTGAAAATATTTACGCCTTCTCCGGTGGGAAATTCCATTTTATCCATGATTTTCTTCAGGAAAAATTTCCTTCTCGATGTTTTCCTTAAATTCAATTTTGAAGAAATTTACTTCAAATAACGACCAGGTAAACTGTATGGGGTAACGCAATCACTTGACGAGTCTTTCTAGAACGTGTCTTCAAATTTGAATTCACGAAAAGACGTGAAGGCGCCAAGTCAAAAAGTTCGAAGTAGAAACCACTTCAAAAAATTTTAGAAAAAAAATTAGAAAAAGCTTTTTCTAGAGTTTTTGCTATAAAATCTACTTGAACCACTCTTTTTTGTGTGCATTGTGTCAACACCACAGCGGTTTTCGTTTTTCTTTGATTAGAATCCTTGAAAACTTTGCAAAGGAAAACCCTACTGTATATTGTATGGGAATTAGAAGTCTGACTCAGAGTACTGTATCCTTAGTCCCGCCCAGAATCCTGTAACATTCCATAACGCAGCGCTGCTTTTAACAAATAAAAAGTTTCTTAATGATGGAATACTAATACATTGGATATTTTCACACGAAATTCTACACGAGACTTACTTCTTAGAAATAACTTGCGTACTTAACAGTGTATTTAAAGTATCCCACAAACAAAACAACAAAAAAAAAACAAAAACCGGATCAAAAATGTCTAAAATTTCATTTATTATTATTATTATTATTTATTATTATTATTTTAATTTATTTGTATTTATTTGTACTTATTTTTCGTTTATTATTATTTTTTATCCTATTATTCGAAGGTGGAAAAGGACGATTTTTCACATTCAACATGTGTGTACCAGCGGCGGTCAGTGAGAGAGTATGCAAGATTAGGAGTGCGCCAGACGACGAGAGCACGACTAATATGGAAAGCATAGCGTGACGCGTGACGGTTTTTTTTTAAGCTAATGAGTGGGATAGTCCTTTTTTAACGTTTTTTTTTTAATTTAAAGAAGGTAAAGCTAAACGTGGGAGGAAAATCAGGCTTAAAGTATCGATTACAGCAAGATATTCATTGCCATTGCTACCACTGCTTCTAGAATCCATCTAGAAAAGTGGAATCATAAAAAAGAAAAACATGGACGGAACAAAATTAAGCCCTTTTCTTTCTGCCTTTAATTCCGGATATTTCGCTTAATAGCGAGCGATTTTTCTGGAATAACAAACTAATCCCTTGATCTCAAAAGAAGTTTCTGTCGCATGGTTTGACGGGAATTTTCCAGCATGACAAGATAACTTTACGATGTAATAATGCTCTTCTGCTGCTCCTGATGTGCATCTAAATTTTTATGTTAGTGATTAAACAACATCTGTTAGACGAAGAGAACATTATGCGATCCGAAGATCTGAACATTATGCGGAAATTATTTTGGAAAGAGAAGTGTTTGAAAATGTGCACACAACTACACCGCTGTGTGATTGCTGTGATTCCGGTAAGATCCTTATCACCTCCACGGTGGGTCGCAAATCTTCGGAATTCACTAACGTTTCATTTTTAGGGTATTCTGAAGCGAATAGTGACATCAATCAAGATTAGGATCACTTTGGATTACTCACTATTGAACTTCTTCTCCTCGCTATCGTTGAAAGCAGTATAACACGAAATTGACGATATTGGGATCTCTCCAGAAAAAGATACGATTACGGATAATTACGGATTACGGATGATCGATCATTAATATGAGCGTAATCACGCTCAACTTTCCATAATTGTCCTCTAAAATACCGTGGGAACAGGGTATCCCGAACGAATTTCCTTACGAGGCACGTTATGACGCCCCACCTCTGTACACGTATCGGTCCCCTCAGCTGTCTATCTTTTGGTTTTACATGAATCAGCCTAGAACTGGAGGAATGTCAGAGAATTATTGTCCGCTTGCTCGCAGATAGAACCGATGTTCGGGAGATGAATCGTTGTAAGGTGTATCGTGGGAAAAATTGCACAAAAAGCTTTTTTCCCCACCAGCCTTTCTCGGTCGACAAATTGTTGCCAGACTTCTCTGGTAGCAAAAAGCAACTAACTTTATTCTTCGAATGGGCCGCGTAAGTAGCTGTATAGGCTGAAGACACGGTGAATACACCTCATTCGATTCGGAAGTAAAGCGGAACGCGTTTTTGGGTCCCAAGCGGTTTGATCAGCTATAAGCTAACTCTACATCTTGTCATTGTTAGCCATTCAGTACGAAAAAAGCCTCTGTCACAGCACAGCAGCTGCTTGCTTGCTAATCGTTCTTTTTTTATTATGATGGCTCATCGTAGGATGGTTGGCGTAATGTTTATTTATCCGCAATCCAGTACTATAGTCACAAGCTGTAGGTCTACGTCTCTGCAATTACACCATGATATCCGCGTGGTGCAATCGCTCCGCTCACACCATGATACTTCTTCAGTATTTTTTTGCTAAATTTAAGAGCAGAAATATTTTTGTTGTTTTTTTTTCGCCACCGCTGAACGACTAATTTTTGCAAGAACCTTTAATGATTCGTAATGCTTTCTAACCAGAAAGAATAGAGAAAAAGAAAGAAGGAGAAGAAAGAGAAGAAAGAAAAGAGAAACGCTCAGGATATGACCTTAGTAAAGATACACAAAGAATTTAAAGTGATTTTCAAAAAGGACAGAATAAACAGTGATGAATCGTAAGAATTTCGGATTTTTTAACAATCAAGTAGTGAGTGAAGTATTTTTTGCTCTTTTTTTTACAGTTTCGAAACCTTCGGAGCATGAAGACTTCACTCATATCCCTACGTTTTCCTTCTTGTTTCCTTTCTCTTCACTTTTTTTCTTCATCTCCAACTCATAGAATTCTTTGTTCACGTGTGGAACACTTTTTCTTTAAATAAAAAGAATCACAGATGGGAAATCTGACCTGATGGGAATGAACACAGAATCATAGAACTTATTGGAAAAAGAAGAAGATGAAGAGGGTGGGAAAAAAAGCGGAATCCTGCAAGCGAGGCTTAGATTCTGGGAAATATAATGAGTTAAAATAAAATAAAAAAGTAACATGCAAATTTTGTTAGGTACAGAAAATCGTTGAGGTACAGAAAATTTGCTACGCACTATGGGCCTTAAGTATTTTATTAAAATTTTCAAAATATCATTAAAATCATTACCATTTTTTCCCCAAATAGATCCGAATGGAAGAAGAGGAGAGAAGATCAGAAGCTCAGTTCTTCAACGTTTTTCATGTTCTATTGGTGCTTTAGATTTTATTACCGTATCCACTCTTCTTTTCTCATAAATCGTTGCTTTTAATAAAACAGGGAAAAATGATTATTCACCTCGCATCGATTTTCTAGCACAATTTAAAAAAAAAAACCAGTTGTTTCACAGTACTGATCGACGAGCAGAAATTAACCCTGTTGTTCTAGTTGAATATGCCTTTATTCCATTTTTTTTAAATTGAACTTAAAACTAAAAAAAAATAACTAATAAGCTAAAATTAACCATAGCTAATTGTTCATATTTGATATATCTTAGATATCTATGACCTCCACAGTGGGAAATATCTCATTTTTCTTGATCCAGGATGTCCACAGTGGAAAGTATTTCTTTTTTTTTTGTTTTTTTTTCTCTTATTTTCCTCTCCCCCGCCACCTTCGTCAGAGGATTTCCCCATCATTCATCCATAAAGTTCAAAATGACCGCAGTATTTGTCTAGACAGACAAACTTGAGAACTTTACAAAATCTGACGCTATGACGTCATCACAGCTGAGCATACGTATGTATTACGTATTTTATTAGCATATCTATATACAAGTATTGTTTCGTTGATCGAACATTCTTCACTTTTTCCTTTTCTCTATTTCTTTTTTTTTTGCTTGAACCACAAGAGGTTGCGTAAAAGTCGATCAAATCAATAAAAATAAAATCAATAATAATAATAAAAGTCAATAAATCCATCAAAGTCCAGGATATAATCGATGATTTGGCGTTTTCGTGGTTCGATTATTCGAAGAGTGTCTGATGCTTCGCCTCAAACTCCCGAAAATTTTGAGGAAAATGATCGAAAACCAGTGTAAAATAGTTGTATGGTTGTGGTTATGTGCTTGTAAATCTGGAATCTTCCAAAAAAAATTCAAAAATAATTAGATGATCTGATAGTAAGTTTTAAAAAAATCTACTCGTACTATGATTTTTAATATCGCATTATTATTATTAGATTGCATTTATATACTGATTTCTTGACGTTTGTCTAATTTTATTAGCAACGTGAATGGACGAGGAAATTTTTTGGGGATTTTTTTCCGCAATTTCATTTGCTTAGAGGAACTTTCATTTTAGTAGAGATGTTTAATGTTTCAATTTTTCATGGACAAATCATTTTTTTCTCCACGCCACATATAAATGATCGTTTTCGGAAATTTCACACTTTTGCTGAAATTTTCCTTTTGCTACAATCACCAGCAAAATTCGAAACTCGAAACGTTCTCCAACCTGATCTTCATACCTCAATCTAGGCAACATTCGGATCATCGATCAGCAAGACTCTCGGATTTCTCGTCTTCGGCTTTTTCTCACACCTCACACACATTTCTTCTCTTAATCTCATATTTCTTCACGTCCATGATGATCTCGCAGTGCAAAATCATAGCTTGCTATGGCTGCCGAACTCAGTGTTGCCGAGTTGTCCATGAATTTTTTTTCCCGTTCGAGACGTTTTTTCAGGGAAATCATGACGCAAAGCTGTCTTATAGTGACAAAGTATGAAGAGTCCCGTTAATTTCAATCGTCATCTGTCTGTTTCAGTTTTTCTCGGCCAACTTCCGCACAATCCGGCACATCGCTTGGCTCAAAGATTCGATTCTCGTTCGATTCGCTGCTTTCACGTCCTGATCATCCGGAACTCGTAAGTCTGAATCTGAGATATTCACAAGTTTATTTTCTGCTATAAATGTGTGATCAAGCTAGAAAAAAAAACAACAAATTGACACTGACATCGTCCCACCTTGCGATCCAAAATAATTTCACTCATCATTCAGTTTTTTCTTTCAACATCGTGAAAAATTGAATAATACTAACTGAATTAACTTTTTTTCAAACTAAACGATTCATAGAAATCCTATAAGAATTCTTAAACACAAAATGCTGGTGTTTTCAGTGAAATTTTCCGTTTTCCGAAAATAAACGGATAATTAAACTGAATTACAATCCGCAGAGAAATTTCGCGTTCCTCACTTGAACTCCCGTAACCGACGCCGAGTCAACTAAAAAAAAACTATCCGTTTATTTTCGGAAAACGGGAACATTCATTAAAAACACCAGCATTTTGTGTTTAAGAATTCTCATAGGATTTCTACATTTGAGAAAAAAACAACAAAAAGTTCAGCGATGAACCGAAAATCCTGATTTTGATGCTATTTTATTCGGTCTTCGAACCTAACTAAATACATATATCGAGTCGATTTCATCTAAAAATGAAACTCTTGGGAATTCCGGTTTTCTTTCACGAACGGACTGAATAACTTCGTTTTTCTCTTGATTTCCTCGTATTTTAGATGCTCGGACGTCGTAGCAGCTGCTTACAACACGAAGAATTCCTACGAGCACGTAAACCGCCACAAACATGGCTAGGAAAGGTCAGTTCAGCTAACGTTTTACACACTAGAAAACCCCTAGAAGAAATTCATCGATTCATCGATCGAAAAGATTCTTTCCCATTCAAAAAAATTAGAAATAATTCGTAAACTTTTTTTAGCGTTTAGTTAAACCCAAATAATCGAGTATCGTACGTCTAGGAGCAGCACCAAGGTGCTAGCAGATTACTGTAGTCATTAACCCATCGTTAACTAAATAAAAATTAGTTAATTGAATAGATTCACCTCTAAATAAACTAAATAAATAACTAAAAAGCAAATATCAGTTAGAGTTAGACATAGCAATTCAAAAGTATTTTCTTTATTCACTTCATTTTTTTGTTCGTAAGATTCTCTGACTCAGACAAAGTGTGTTCCATTTTTTTATCTTTCTTTTCTGGTGCATCATTGGTGTATGTGAATAAATAAATAAATTCATTGATCTTTAATTCTTAGATCATACAATCATTCTTCCGGGGGACTTTCATGCACATCTTAAGCACCGTAATCTACCTGACGACGATTCATTCACCTAAACTGACCGAAATTTTATCGCTTTCGAAACCTTGTTGTGTTTTTTCTTTCTCTTATGATTCTAATAACTATGGATTCCTCTTAATTTCCCAATAACTGTGGATTTTAAAAGGAACCAGTATGAATAGCTAGCTATTGGCTCTGATCCGGGTTTCATTTCACTAAGAAACGTAAGAAACGTGCAGTTGAAAGCGATAACTTCAAGTATTTCCAATGTCTCGACTTCCAGAATTCCTTGTTGCTATTTTTCCAGAAACGCTTAGCTTTTTTTTCAAATCAATCAAGTCAAATCAATTTTTTTCAAAATTTTCAAATCAGAATTTTTCAAATCTTTCGGGTTCCTCTATTCGCCTAGTGTTCTTGCACTGGTACCAGTAATTATATTTGAAGGTGTAGTATGAGGAACTGTTCCCGTCGTGTCACTGAAATCAACGGTTATCCTTTTTTATGTCATTAGCACATTTTTAAAACATTTCACTATCTTATTTCCTGATTTTTTCTCTTTTCTCATTTTCTTCCGACGCTTTCCCTTTTTTCCCGGCAAAAACTTTGAACTCATCCGAATAGATTCTGGCGGAGCAGCAAAACAATCCTTTATGGATAGACTTTTAGGCTAAATTGAGCGTTTTAAGTGTTGAATACGATTATGGAGGAATTTTTCCAAAAAAAAAACAGAACCCGCGTTTTTTTTTTACTTTTTTTCTGCGCAACTTGATTCGTTTTACTCTAAATCATCTGAAGTGGGCATCAGTTGATTCCTGATGGCGAATTCTACGTGACTGACTGCCTCGGTGTTGCTGATTTTTGCGATATCACCCAAACTTAGGTCTCCTAATTTTCTAACTGGAACCAATTTTTCACGTTATTGATTATAACCAGTTTATTGATGCAGGGATTTGCCGCGTAACAAAAATTGAGAGAAAAAAATATGTGAGGAAGGAAATTTACGAATAAATAGGTTCAGGAATTGAGAAAATTCAGATACAAATTCAGAAAGCGTTATGTTTTTTCAGAAGTCATGACTTATTCCACCAATTGACGCATGACCTCACTAAGGACACCTACCGTAATCTCTTCTTATTCTGTCATACCTTAATTTTTCAGGCAAAATACTATTATGATAAGTATAACTGTCGTTACTTTGCTCCATTTCTCCTACTCTTCTTCTACTCTTTACTGGGCGCATGGGTATTCTACATTGTAGAAAACGAGAATGAAAAGGAAATGAAAATGTGAGTGGTTAATCTCGAAGATTCGTTCCTCGATAAGTTCCGACCAATCATAGCTCTTCGAAGTGACAGTTCTGCTATTGGTCGATTTTTTTTCCCTTTCAGAAAAGAGGAATGGGATTTGAATTGGTTGCGGAATCACACTTTCAATAAAATTGTTGGAGTTTTTCAAGCAAGAAGAAGAATTGAGAGAGCTTCGAAATCCAGGTAAAATTTGTGTTTGGAAAATTCATTGATTTTTTTCTGCGGAAAGCAACGTTGATTGACTGGGGATTCGATTTTCATAGTATTCAGCACTGAAATGATTCAAAAGTGGCTCTATAGAAATTATAAAGAAAAGAAATTGTTCCAGAGATGTTCTATTATGGTATGAGAAAGAGCTTCAAAGGGTGAAACTTCCAGAAGCCCTGGAATGGGATATGTGGGGAGCATTATTCTATGTGGGAACAATTTTTACAACTATAGGTAAAACTTTTATGGAAGTATAATTTATTTCCTAGTTTTGTTTTTTTAAAGCCAATTTTCTTAAATAATTTCAATGATAAATAATTTTAGTAACAATTATGTTTTTGGTATTTTTAGTTTTTTAAATTTTTTTTTCAAAAATAGATTCTTAATTATTGAATATGGCAGCTCGTGCGATTTTTTAAATCAAATTTCTTCCTGTTTTCCTTTCTTTCATTCTTCTTTAAATTCTAATTTTCTACAATAAATCGCTATACTTCCAGGATACGGGAATATTTTCCCACGAACAATTACTGGACGTGCGCTGTCGGTGGTGTACGCCATTATAGGTATGTTTTCCTTGAGCAATACTGGAAAAAATCAATTCTATCCTTCGTATCACGCCGTTTATTAAAAAGCACCGTACTGTTTAGACGCCATGCTAATTAGCAATTAATTACCTAGCTATGCTAATTAATCTCTTAAAATTATCTAGCCTTGTATCCTAGCCTAGCCTCGTATCCAGTATGTATGTAGACTAAAACTAAGCAAACAATAAAGAATAGGAGTTAGAAATTACTTGGACAGATCTCTACTTTTCTACATAGCTGATCTGTGACCTTTTTTTGGTCCTGTCGTGACTTTACAAAAATCAACTGCTTATTTTTGTTTTATTTCTCAGAATCCGTGCGAAAAATTTTTTTGAGAAATTTCCTGCTCATATATCTAATATGTTAATTTTGTCTGCTATTGATATTTCTTTATTTTGTATATATTTGATGTAGGTCAAAGAAGTAATCTATTGATCTCCGCACGGCATGCTACAAATTTTATACGATTTTTTATTTCTATATATTCTCTAATGCAATCAAATCCTTCAAATTTTTGGCAGAAAAATGCGGTTGAAGATATATTCATATGGTTAGGTGGAAGAATGAAAGAAAATTAGCATTCAATGTACTAATAGTTCCTAGTAGTTATCGCTGCGTGACCTACACGCTAACATTTGCTCCATTACCAAGGTTAGGATTCATCACCCGTTTGTTTTCTGAGATCATTGCGCAGTTTTTATGTGAAAAAAAATGCGAAATATCAGAGGATGGAGGACAAAATTAGGATAAGTTTCACTCTCGAGTTTCATATCAATCAATATACGTTCTCTTCGGTCATGGGTAACGATAGGAAAGTAAGCTCTATTGACGAATATTTTGACCTGGAGCCAAGCACCACTCACCGGTACACTGAGATTAGGTCATGCTATTGTTGTTTCGTCGTTCCACTTCCACTCTCACTTTATTTCCTCTACTATGAGGCTCTTGGGTATAGGATTCTCACCTATGTAGTTGTCGTCTAGGTCAGCGTTGTTTTCTTCGGGCGTGGTTGACATTGGATACGTACGTTACTGAAATTCTACACGTCTCTAATCGACATCAAAAGATCATCCGATTCCGATCAGCTTACAACGAGGAAAAAAAAAACTCACAAAAGCAAAGAGAAACTTGTTTACTATTTACTTTTTCCACTAAGTGAAAAAAGAACAAGGAAAGGAAGGCAGTTTGTTTAATAGGAGAGCAAGAAGAGAAGAAACGAAGGAAAAAATAACTGACAAAACAAAAAAGAAAAACGAAGAAAAAAGTTCTGACACAGGAATGCTGGAAGAGCTCGAAACTTGTATCATTGTATTGATCGTATTGATCTCCATTATAATGTCTCGTGAAGGTTTTAGAAACGTGAAGATTTTGGACTGTAGTTTTTATGCTAGAACTACTACACCAAAGCACTTGACGGAATATTGATCCTGCCTGGATGAAGATGAGAGGAGAAAAATATTACAGTGAAGGGAAACGATAAATCTGTAACAATGATATTTTTAGGTATTCCCCTTGTGCTGGCGATTCTCTCGCGATTCGGTCAATTTCTGGAGCATACGATCACTCGTGCATGGCTTCGACATCGTGAACGAATTAAAAAGACTCCTCAAATGCTTCGATCATCAACGAGGACTAAATCAGGGTAAGGGGAGGAGGAGGAGGAGGAGGAGGGAGAAATTACTCTTTTGATTGAATCCTACCTAGCACCTCCCTATGTAACGTCTATTCTGTAATTATGCATTTTTATTCTGTTTCCACCATATTTTGAGGTATTTCAAATTTTTCCGTCCGTGCATCTCCATAGCCAGACGTGCCAGCAATCCGTTCATTCATAATTCGGCGACTTTTTTTGATGTGCTGAATTAAATTATCGATTAATATTTCGTACAATATTTTAATTATTCAGTCATTACTTTTTTATCATTTAATTATTTTTTAATATTTCCAATGGGTAAGCAATCGAAACGTTAAGTGGAGGAAATAAGAAAATAAGAAAATAAATAGGTGATCATGGCAGCATTTCTCAGGATGAACTCTAAGTGATATCTGATATGGGCACAGGATCATTTTTACTTTTTCTGCTCATTGTACTCCATACACGCAATAAATCCAAATGCTTAAAAATAAATAAATAAATAAAGTGCCTGACTTCCTTAAAATTCTCCCTGCAATACATTTATTTTGCCATTAAAAATTGATTATTTAAGGAAATCGCCTGAAGAGCTTGAGGAAGGGAAGCTTAAATCACCAACATCTTCGGAATTCCTCGAAGAGCACCTGATAGAAGATTCGAGGTCAGGATAGATAGATTTTTATTCGGGCCCAGTGTGAAGCATCTTATAGTATTTAATTATTGAAATACCTGTCCGCAACTACTGTAGTAGCTTCTTTTCTTTTCAGGACCATTCCCATTTGGTTGGCGTTGTTATTCTGTCTTAGTTGGATATGCGCTTGTGCCGCTCTGTTTCTAATCTGGGAGAAACGATGGACATTTTTCACAAGCCTTTACTTCTTTTTCATCTCATTATCGACTATTGGTTTAGGTATTTATTTATTATTAGTTGTTTTATTAGTTTTCCTTTTTTCAAAGTTGCAAAACCGGTTAAAAACCCCATAAAAATTTTTCAACATATTGTTATTGAGACCATACAATAATTAGGACAAGTGGTTTTCTCGCTATTTTCGAACATCTCCTTCTCTATTGCGTTTCCCTTCCGCTCACGGGCTGAAAATCTGGAAAAATTAGAGGAAACCATCCGAGACGATGGAGAATTCACGATTTACTTCTTGTTTTACCTTTCCAAAGAATAATTTTTGCAAAGTCACCACCACCACTCCCCCCCTCCCCTCCCCTCCCTTTCCAGCGAAAATTCTGCAATAATTACTATTTCGGGAGGTGGAATTCAAAGAGTAGGCCCCTTGCTGGTCATGAACTTGAATATTTTCGATTTCTTCCTTTTTCTGATTGATTCCAGAAGGGTCACGCTAGAAGTGAAACCAGTGAAACTCGTTCGGATGATAGCCGAGCTCGCTATGGGATTTTGTCGCATAAGTAAAAAAAAAATTAATTCGAAAATACCCCTTTATTTTCTTCTCGTACGAGTTTCGGGTGATTTCGCGTGAATCTCTGCGCAATAAAAAATAGCACTAGGAATTTTTGAGTTGAACTAGGTCAATTATTGACGCAAGGGCACATTTTCGCATCGCTATTTCTTTTCAAAGTGCTTTAATGTCTTCAGAAGGCATAATTTTCCTCTTTCTCTGAATTTCATACATCAGAAAAATCCAAAATCTTATAATCGTCGTGTAGGTGACGTCGTTCCTGATCACCCGCATATGTTGATCCTCATGTTCTGGTTGGTGATTATCGGACTATCGATCGTTTCAATGTTGCTTACCGTAATACAAATCAAATTCGAAGAATGTCTCTATAATTTGATGATCAGAATACAGGTACGGGTCGGAATATTTTTGGATTCATTTCAGCTCCTTGAGCTGTTCTCTCGCCACATCTTTCTGTTTTTCTTTTTTTTTGTGTCAGTTGTCCTGGTGCAATCATGGATGTTCCTTTCGACGTTTCAGGAAGAGTACCATAGAAATCTTGCTAACGGGACCCCGTTCGATCATGCTGAGATCTGTAAAAAAGCTATGGAACGTCAACCGTTGTTCATGAAACTTTTCGGTCCAGATATGATGTCCGATGATCAGAAGGAAAAAATCGAAGAGAAGGTACAGTAATCTCCGAGAGTTCTGTACCGTGTCCATTCCAACAAACAATGCACGGTCCATCACCAAAACCAATATATTTCCTGCAATTTTAGGTGGAACAATTCGAAAGGGTTGTACGGATTACGAACAACAAAAATGTCCAAACTGATACGCCCTTAGCGTCCGTGATCGGCACTCAAATGGAGAACGTTGCGAATGTGGGTCCTATTGGGAAGAAATATTGGTCGACCAACGAATAAGTGCTTCTTTACGGTACCGTGTATTTACAGAGCATAGCATGTGACCCAATGTCGGAATCTGATCGTGTTCTCATGGCGAACGGCGAAACTCAATGGTCAAGGTGCTGATTGAAGATCGATATTGAAGATCAGTCGATCGATATCCATCTTTGATTCGCGTTATGTTCAGGCAATTTCAATCAACAGCGTGTGAGGAGCCAAATTCGGAGGCTGATGATCATGACTCGATGTCAGACGCTACCAGTCTTCCTATGGATTCGACCAGGTTCTTGTTAAATGAATGAATGACTGAATGAATGAGCGAATGAATGAACGAATAAATACTCGAGTAAATGAGGGAATGAATGAACGGAAGAATGAACACTTGAATAACACTGAATAGATACTTAAATGAATGAATGGACGAACGAATGAATGAATGAGTACTTGAGTGAATGAATTAGTGTACTTTAGTGAATGGATGAGTACTCGAGTGAATGATTGAATGATTGTTTGAATGAATCAATAAATGAATGAATGAGTACTACAGTTAGTGAATGAATATTTGAATGAATGAGTGTGAGAGTGGATGGATGAAAAGTCGAACAAATGAATGAATGAACGAATGAATGAATGAATGAATTGAAAAGTGAATAAATAGACAATAAACTGGTTAGATAAATGCATCAGTAGACGAGCAAACCAATAAATGTGTCTATGGATAAATGAATGAATGAATAAATTAAAATTAGCGGATGAATAGGTGATCAATCAATAAAATAAATTAAAACAAGACGAACAAACAGGCGAACAATCAATAAATACTGAGCGATTTATTGCCAGTATGGCGTGTTCCTACTTTTTTAATCACAAAATTAAAACTGTTTTGCTATACTTTGTATACCCCAAGATTTATTATTTATTTGTATATTTATCTATTTATTTATTTACTTGTGTTATTCATTCTTTTTCAGTTATTCTGCTCGTAAATACACGGATAGAAGTCAGAAAAAAGTCGCATTCTGCACAACGTGCGCAAATCGTGAGAACTCGACGAGGTCAGCCTTAAACATGACTTTTATTTCAGCGAATTTTTGTTTCGTCAATTTTTCCATCTAATTAGAGCTCATTTTCCAAGAATCAATCGATAGACATCGATTTTGTATGGAAAACAACATTTGTTGCTAGTTTAATTAGTTTTCTTTTTTTTACATTTCACTTTTTAATTTGGTTATCTAGCTGCGCTCTAATTCCCCTTTGGCTATACATCTTCCGTAGTCCTGAAATCGCTGAAATTTTGGACAGAATGAGGAATTTTTAAAAATTTGTTCCTTATTTACAATAACATGAAAATTTTCGGACAAAAAATTCTTGTATTTTCTTGCACCCTTTTTTTTCAGAATTTATACATTTTTTAAAGAGGGATTTCTACTTTTGAAAGAAATATAGTCATATGTGCAGCTACCACCACGAATAAATCGAAATTTGCAGGAGTGTCGCCCCTAAGGAGCCTATAAATACCGTAGACGAACCGGTACAAACAGATATTGCACAGTTTCAAATCGATGAGATCGTATTAAGATTGGCGGCATTACAGGTAATGTCTAGCACCATTTTTTTTAAGATTTCCTTTTCTATTTTCCTTTATTCTCTTTCTCTTATTGCAGTCGCTGGAGTTCTGAGTTTTGAGAGGCTGTATACTAAAAGGGGTTAGTGTGGCGCAGTCGGTTGGTGGGCCATTGTAGCCACACGGTGAATGGTTGGAAACCGCCCTGCTGCAAACTAAAACTTGCCTGATTTGATTAACGACAGACTTCATCCTTTATTGATATCAAAACCCTTACGAGGGTGGGTCAAGCACTTCCTTCAGCAAGTAAATCCATCCATATCTTCAGTCGAACCGCGTTCGTCCCGATGTTGTCGATCGAGGCAGTACGGCACCACGCTTTCGTATGGGACGACGTGCGAAGAAACGAAGTCAACCGGAAAGTGTCGAAGAGAAAAGTGTCAAAGATATGACTGTAGGTTTTGTAGCAGTTCTTACTGTAGTATTATAACATGGAAATATGATAATATATCATTACAGGACAATGAAATCCTTAACACAATGTTGCAAGTAATGCAGCAGTCATTGGAAACCGATGCATCACCGCCAAAGTCAACAAAGGTGAGGGATGTGAACTTCTGTTAAATCTATAGTCAATGACATAACGCAGCGCAAAATGTGCTTATTGATTGGTGTAGCGAATGAGATTGTTGTATTCTCTTTAGTCGAGTTTTTTTTGGGAAATTTTCTGGATGTATCTCAGATATTTTGCATGTACTGCACAAAACCGTCTGCTTATTGTTTTGGATCCACGGATTTTTCATCCGTGGTTTTTGTTTTCAGTTTTCCTATCAATCATTGGCAGCTGCTCATAGTTCAAGAGATCCGACTGACGCCTTCGTTGATAATATTTTGACATCACCTTTATCACCTTGACTCCTGTTGTTCTTTGGACTGGTCGAGCGGGCGCCAGTAATTCTTCCATTTGTCCGGATCGCGTACCAGAGTCGCCCACTGGTTTCTCCTTTCGCGTGGGACACGAAGAGCATCATAATTTTCTTTGAAGGACTTCGTGAAGAAATCTGACCATCGGGTCGGCGATATTGCTGTAGTGCGCTTAATATCGCGGGGAACCCAGTCGCTCACGGCTCTGGTCCAACGGTTGTCACTAAAGCGCATCACTTGTCCGGAAAACCTTATTTTGTTTTCCTTGGCAAACGTGGCGGCTTCTCTAATCTTCGGTCGATGACGTAGGATAGAACTTCGAATCCCGTCCCTCATTTGCTTGAAGCGGGATGCTTCTAGCATCACTCTCTCAATTGCGCGTTTAATGACGCTCACCGCGTTTTCTTCCTGCTTGCGAAATGCCCACGTTTCTGAAGGATAGGTCAGAGGAGGAAGTACTGGAGTGGTGAAGAGGTGAGCACGTTGCCGGGTGTTCTTGGTCTTCTTTACTACATTCTCGATGTTCTTATACGCTCCCCAAGTCGCTCGTCTCCTCCTGCCCCGTTCGGGGGTCAGGCCGTTCTTCATGCTTATTCCAGAACCCAGAAAAACGTACCTGTTGCATTCGGACATGTTCGTCCCGATGAGCGTGAACAGGGCATCGGAGACTCATCAGTTACGCATAAACATCGTTTTCTGCAGATTCAGCTGAAAAGCGATGCATCCACATGTTTCGTCTAATTCGGTCCGCATTCGTTCCTCTTGGGTGATGCTAGATGTTTTGACATATAAACCTCACAGACATAGGAACGAAGTTCCGTATCCATCAGCGCTGCCACAAATTTACGTAATCGTTAATCGCAACGCTATCACTTCTCCCTTTTACTATAAACACATAGGGATCAGTTTGTTGGAATACGATAAGCGGATAGCGATGGACTACGATATCTCTGCAGCTGATCTTTATTTGCTAACGCTATTAACTATGTCTATCCACATGACCACTTTCTACTACCAGGCTATTTAACCCAAGCAATTTTAATGGTATGAACGGCTAAACTATGAATGCTTCTTACTCACTGTTCTCCTTTTTATTCTTCATAATTCATGATTCTTCATAAGTTGGTGAGCTCTTGCGCTTGAGGTCCCCCCACCCGTTCGCCCAGAGTCCCTGACGGATTTCTCCGTTCGAGGTTAAGTTGGTCACCCAAACCCTGGTATCCGTTTATCTCCCGTAGCGTTCTAGGTCTGGGGAAAGGATCTCGCGTGAGGATTTCTCACCCTCTGTAGCAGGAGAATGACCTGCCAATCCACCACTTCTCATGCTTTAAAGGGCCAGCTTTGTTGTGTAAAATTCAGGCGAAATTCTCTGTTCCATCTTGTTCTCTTTTCTGCTTTACGGTACACCTACAGGTGTTTCAATAAATAAATAAATAAATTTGTTGGTTTTTTTTTTCAGGAACTAGGTGTGAATACGGTACCAAATTCCGTATCCTCTTGTGGAGTTTCGACGTATCCGATTTCGAGACGAACACAGTCCATAGAGACAGACCCACACGATGTCACAAACAGAAGTGTTGCTACAGATAATGCTATACTTCTCGATAAAAGTATGGAAACTTCTAGGTATGTTAGAAAATTGGTTATATCTATCAGTAATGTTCTAATACAATTCAGGAATACTCTTCATCGAGTCTCACTTTTCGTTCTCAGATTTCAACAAATTTCTCTCCAGTCTTACTGTAGAGAAATTTGTTGAAATCTGAGAACAAAGAGTGCCTCGTTGCTATTAGCTTCTCCCTCATAAACGCAGTCTTCACTTTTTGAAAAGATTCCTGAGCTGAAACTTGAATAAATTAACGCAAATCTCCTAATTTCGTGAATTTTCAGAAGTGAACGAGATCCCACGAATATGTCCTGGGATGAAAAAAGACGTCATGACATGATGACGTCACCAATCATCCGACGTCTTATGATGAAAACCTCTGCTATCGGTTCAGACTCCTCTTACGATGCGGACGATCGCTCACAGCAAACATCCATAGCTATCGATCCGCCTCGAAAAGGCAGTGATCGATCGCAACAAACATCGTTGATGATCGATCGACCATGTCCGGACGTTGATCGTTCGCTACAAACGTCACCTAGTGTCGAAAAACAACAGAGCGATCGATCAATCCAATCCGCTCCTGACTGTATGGATCGGATGACGTCACCGATCCTAAGAGAATCATTCAATCGATCATTCCAAACACCTCCCGATGAGGTGACGAATCGGTGAGTAGGGGGCGGAGCATCGGTTGTATAAGGAACGTGCGAGTTTTCAGATCGCAACAAACTTCTCTCGATATGCTGGACAAAACGCAAGAGACGAGTCGAGCGGAGTTAGTATCGCAATGTGTTGGAACGGATCCAGGTTTGTGATTCAATCTCGGTTTTGCCACTCCTTTTGGCTTAGTTTCATTCTATTACTGTCCCGCCCATGGGAAAGAAGGGCTACACGAGTCGCGGTTGCGTCGCGGTCGTTCGGTCGAACACGTTCTGAACTGACCAGATTTGTCACGATGAACGGAATAAATTAATACCGTACATGACGATAAAGTCAGTTTTTTGGACAAATTAGTGTGGTTAAGGGCAGATATTAGAGAATCGAAGCCATCGAAGGCGAAACCTCATAGAATTCCTCCTAACTTTGTTTTAGTGCAATGCCTGATAGAAATTACGTTTCCAAGAATAGTTGCGAACAAGTTACTAACCTAACTCTGGCTGTAACACTTAACGAAATAAAAAATGCGGATCCTCGAATAAACGCACGTGTATGAAATTTTTCACAAATTTAAGGGTGTTATCACTTTGATATGCGGTTTTTCATGCATTTCGGTGGCTTAAATCCTGCAGTTACGTATCCACTTTCTTACTTTTTTCCAATTTTTTCATTAAAATTTCTTAATTCTGTAGAGATTTCTCTGAGATGACGATGAACTATGATTTTAGTTGTGCTCATTTAATTACAATTTTCACTTTTAATTTTCATTATTTTTATATTTTTGCAGAACCTGGTGGTTACAATCCGATCACGGATTGGCCACGTAATAGTGTCAGTATGTATGAGGGACGAATGACGGATAGTATGGAAACAAGGCAGGATTACCCATGTTTTTTCCTTTTATTGATTGAAAAATATTTTGTTAATATTCGTTATTAAAAATTTGATATTTAGCACACAATATTCGCCTCCAATGTCACGGTCCGTAACTGCACAACAGACGGATACAGACTACTTAACAGTGCCGTGAGTTTTCTGTAGTTCTGTAGTGTAATTTTGTGTACGTTTTTTTGTATCAACCCTGAGTTTATGGAGAAAAAATTACGGATATCCTTCTTCTTCCAGAGGTATGAGAACACGTTCCAGTTCAACATGTGGATTAGGTACCAGCATTCATGATGATGAGAGTCGTCAAGTGAGTTCTTTACTACCTACTGTAGATTACGGTAGTTCGATGTGACTACAGTATCATGGCCCCTTTTATTCAACGACTAAATTTGAATTTTAGCCAATTAATATGATTTTAGGAGGTTATCATCCAAACCGATGACTCGTATCTAAAAATTGCTCGTCGTCTGGATGAGTATCGTTCGAATCGAACACAGTTTCTGCCGGTCGTTGCCGCATCGCCGCTCGGCTCACGTGACATTGAACCGTTTAAGTACGTACGGCCTCTTTTTTTTTCTTTGCGAAGAAAGATTTTCTCAAAATTTCTGATGTTCTAGAACTGATCGTCCATCGGAAAGACGAGGATTTTATGTTGATATGAAGGATTTGCTGCAAAGGCGGAGATCGTCGAAGGCGCGACGGAGGATGAGCCATAAAATCAAGTGAGTTTGGTGGATTGGTTGGACGAGTTTAACCAATCTAGCTCCTGCTTTTTTTCTATTATATCTATTTATTATCGCAAACATTAAAGCATTGAAAAACAACAGAAACAAATAAAATAACAAAAAAAATATCTAGATTTCCTAATGGTTTATGAAGGATTTCCCTCCATAATTTTTTACCTACTTCTGTGGAATAGCTATCAGTGATATTCAAAAACGTTTTGAGTGACTTTTTAAATGGCCAAAAATGTTTGAAAGGAAGTTAACGTAAGTGAAAATTGATGAAGACATACATGACATAGATTTTTAATTTGCTTTTTATGCTAATTTATTATAATTCTAACAATTTCTACCTATTTCTCCTCCGATTTTCCAAATAACAAATGAACTCATGGAAGTTAATTAATTATTATTAATTAAATTACTATTAATTAATAGAAGCTTTCGATTCTTCAAAAGTTTTATTACGATGGTTTTACGTAATCGTTTTTTTTTTTATTTCCAATGAATTCTTGAGAAACCTATTACTCAGACACTCTTCTCATTTTTTTAGTTTTTATCTTCTTTTTCCTCAAGGATTATTTATTTTCTTTTTCTAGCAATGCTGAAGCACAAACCGGTTCATCTATGGATAAAGCCCAACTGGAGCCCATAATATCAGTGAGTCTCTTCAAATCGATCTTCAATTTTTTTTTTCTCGTTGCTACCATATTGACGGTTTTTCCGCCACTTTCCAGATTTCTTTCCCGTCGTCTTTTTCAGTCTTTTTTTTTGTTTCAAAGGGAATCGAGGATTTTTTTTTTCCGACGATTTGACGTGTATTAAATCCTCCTTCTTAAATATTTCATCTTCAATAAAAGAATAACATAAATGCTATAACATGAAAATTTTTCTTAAAAAGCAAGTTTTAGCATGAATTATAAAATTTCGAGAACGTGATGTCTAATAATATGTCTTTATAATAGTAGTTTGTCCATCTGCAAATAAAAAAATTTTCTTCCATTTTTCTTTTCTTCCGTTTTTCTTTCACCTCTTCCATGGTTTCATTTATACCTTTTGACTTTTGATTATTCCCCTCTAGTCTGATTATGTGATCCAATTAAATATGCAATTTCTTCAATTCAATTTTTTTTTCAATTTGCAATTCTGCAATTACGGACATGATTGGTTACCGTACACCGCGGCGCGAATATTTGCTGTTTTCGTAGTGCAATAGATGTTTCCATCATGTCGATTCGAGTTATAAGAGCAACCTTAGAAATTAGTATTGGTGCAAGACACCACCTATAAATATCCTCGCACGGTTAGAGATGCAGAGTGTACGTCTACGTCTCTAACCGTGCGAAAAAAAACACTCGAAAAATAGCTCCTTTCCGTTGCGTGCAGAAGTGTTGTTGGCGTTCCAGAGCGATTCGGAGAATGGGAAATATTTGGAGAATCTTCGTGAGAAATCCGGCAAACCGACCGAATGTTAAAGTGTCGTACGTTTTCCCGAAAATAAAAACCTAGATCTCCTTAGTTTGCATGAGTATTTCCTCATACCTCTGCTTTTCTGTTGTTGTTGTTTTTTTTTCTTCCGTTTTTTTCTTCCGTAGTAGTATGTCTACCATAGTTGCTTTGACTTACCCCTCCCCCGCCCCCAATCATGTTTACAGGTCCCTAAACCCTAAACAGCACCTCTCCTCCTCGTTCTTTACAGGGTCATCACGAGAGAAGTCGCTCGATCTCGCCCGAGACTCCGCCTCGCCCACGCCGTGTGCTCGCACGCGTCGCTTCACTTCCCGCCGGCGTCGCACGCGGCAAGGTCGGTGAATTTGTGGCGAAACACGAACGTGGCATTCCGAATCCGGCTGTGGGACGTGACCGCCCCGTTCGCATCGTACGACAATATGCGATGGTCGATAAAGGCACCTGATTGGTTGCTGGTGAATATCGATCGGAACGTGCTGTGAAATGAAGTGCCTCTTGGGTATTCAGTTAAATATTTCGCTGATTTTCATTTCCTCGTGCATTCACATATTCTTCGTGTTGTATTTTTCGCATTAATTTATTTACGGGTACTTCATTTTTGTGTATCTGCATGTGGTGCAGATTTTCAATGTTCATAAAAATTCCATTTGATCGTCTCGTTCTCGGCTCAACTAAGGCGAACTTCTCTTCCCCATGAAGCAAATTTTCGTTTTAAAAAAAACCATGGCCTCAAATTCATTGAATTTATTGTCCGAAGTATGGAAATTATTATAATTTTTCTTGTAGATATAGAAATCGACAAAAATGTTCACTATTCCCATTTTGCAGCAATCCAAGTCCATTAACGATAACAACTCGAAGCTCGTCTGGGAGAATAAGAGCGATGCTTGACAGAACAAACATAGTAAATAAATTAATAAACAGACACATACTATATAGGATTTAAAAAGGACCTTGAATCATGGAAAGATGAAATACGAAGGTTTCACGACTGAGAATGACCCACAAGTTCGTAAACTTACTCAATTTCAGGAAAAGAAAAAATCTCTTGAAAAAAATCTCAGGAAATCAGAAAATAAGTTAAGTTATTCGTGGATTGTGAGAAGTGCTGAGAAGTCGTACTGTCTAATGGATTGTGTCAAATTCTGGGTTTGGTTGGTTTGGTCGACTGCGCAGAAGCAGTGGCACCTCCGACCATCGCGAGATTCATCCGTGCCCAAGCCTACTATAGTACTCGTAATCCATAAACGCACAAAAATCACTACAAATAAGGAATAAAGTAGATATATTAATAAAATATAAATTAATTACATATAAGAATTCTGTTTTCGTGCTGTCGGAAGTAAAACCATGTATAAAAATGTAAAAACATATAAAAACATTGTATATAAAAAAATAACATATAAAAGTTCTCTTTTCGTGTTTCGTGGAAGTAAAACCAGTTTTTTGGAACAGAATGTCCCAAAAAATCCAAAAATGTATGCTACCAACAGCTAATTAGGATTTCAATATACATAATTATAAAACACTCAATCTCTTAAAATTTAGTTACAAAATTTTCAAATTACCGAATAATAAAATTAAAAAATTTTTTTTGTTTTTTAATAAAAAAGGGATCTTTTCTTTATCTTACTTTAGCTAGAAATCTTATCAAATTTAAATAATTATAAAAAAAGTGTATTTTTATAATTAGCAATTTATTTATAACGAAATATTTAACATACGTAATTAACTATTCGTCCTTATCTCATATAACTTCTACTGTAATTATAAGTACATCAAAAAATAACTTCACCAACAGTTTAGAAGTAATTACATCCGGTGATGCAGTTTATAATTACGGTAATAAATAAACACAATTATTCTCTCTTTACACGCACTCCTTTCACTTCTTTTTATTTGCGAAAGAAATACATTCTGTTTTCATACTGTTGGGGTGCGTAAAATAAAAAGAAGTGAAAGAGTGTTAGGTCAAATTAAATTAAATTAATTAATTATTAGATTAAGATGTGAAAAAATGTCCGAACTGAATGTCTCGTCCTATCAATTGAAAACGGCTTTTTAGAATGTGGTTACGGGATATGTTAGGAATGGAGAAAATATCAGTCATCCTGTTTTCCTTTCCATTCAGGATCGCATCGCCGTCCATGGATTTTGTTTCATTACCGGGATCCACCAGCTTGTATCTTCATTTCCCTCCGCACCTTCGTCTTCCTGAATCGTACAATTTTTGAATTTAAAATATTTCAGTAATTATAATAATCTTCATGGCTGATTCTTCTTTGAATTTGCCAAAATTCTTTGTCAAAAAACCCCTACTTTGTCAATTTCCCCATATTTATAGGAATTTTTGTTTTAGTGCTCAATTAAGACGTTTTCTCCGAAACGAAACCAAATTTTCCTCCGGGAAAACACGGGACAATTTCATATTCATCTCTTAAAATGGGACATTTTTTTTTTACTTTTTTGTGTAGACGTAAAAAAATCAGAAAATAGTAATGAAGTAATGCAAATAACTTGTGATCCTAGAAAAAATAAACAAAAATTGAAGGAGATTCCCATATTAGTCGTTGGCATACGCATAAGTAGCAGGTAGGCACCGTCATATCCACTACAATACACCCGGTGAAGACTCTGAAAGCTTCAACGATGGTACTGTAGCGGACAGTAACCAGGTAGCCTTTGAATTAGGACTAGCAGAAGTATGGAGGATTCAACTGGATATTCTGGATTCTGATCGAATAGTGACCAAACGCCTTGTTCAGAGGTATATATAGGAATATATTAAGCCAATAGCAATATGTCACCTAAGATTTTGATAAGAAATACCTGAAGATATGCCTCAGAGTATTAGACGGTGACCTGGGTCAATAAGGAATCATCTATCCTCTGTCTGGAGGAGATAGCACCTCTCTGGAAAAAAAAACTTTTAGGTCAAGTAGTTAATGGTATGGATTGCCACAGTTTTTTCAACGGATCCGCCATTTTCTTCAGATCCAAAACATCTCAAGGAAATAAAATAGAGGCTAAAGTTTAAGAAAAAAGTAGATAGTTTCGCTTACGATCCATTTTTCGTCCCCTAAAGGTCCCCTCAAAGTAATCGCAATATTTGATTCAGAGAAGAACTCTTCTGTTCACTACTGAACAACTCCTTAAATAGAAGAAAAGTTGAAGTGGATTCTCAAGTTACAGGCTAGAACGGGGAAAACCGTCAGTTTTATTTTCTAGTATTGATTTTTTCCATTTTTACTGGAATTCGCGAATAGGAAATAGAAGAGAAAATATCAAATAGAGAAAACGGCAAACAAACAATAATAAATAATAATACCCATTTTTTGAAAGTTTTGACTTTTTTTAAATATTTTTTTCACGAAGGGAACTCACGAAACTTACGACTAATAAGTCATGACTGCTGCTCAATGATTTTAAAATGCGATTAAGATGGTTTCTCCCTATATTTAAAGCGCGAAAAGTTCACGGATTAGAATTTCCTGCTCATGGAAATGCTTGGAGGAAGCACTCGCGAAAATATTTCGACAGTCACTCTGATTTTCTTTTTGTAAATCCTGGACCTTTTCAAATCCCGAAAGGACCACCAAGATCTGAACGTAATGAATGTTCAAAGTTGTTCATTATCCGCTATTGATTTCTTCAAAATTATTAGTTATTTATTGTTATTTCGAAGAGGTTAATGTTTTCTAACTCGCCCCGAATTAATCATTGTGTAAAATTCATGGAAAACTCGAATTTTGAGCGGAAAAACTTCAGCAATGACTGACCTATAAGAAATCGATGGTAGGTGACATTGTAATACGAGAAATCCACTAGTTTATTGGAGTTTATTAGCCATTTAAGGCTTACTGATTCTTCCGCTGATTCTTTTTTTAATGCAAATTGTGCTATTTGTTATTTTATTACGATATCCATGGAGATATTAGAAAAACTGCAAAAAAGATCCACAGATTAATCGAAGCTACTCTTAACACGCTTAAAGAATCCATCTAATAATGTTTCACTCTTTACTGTTCGAAAATAATCCTTAAGGATCCCAGGACCAGTCACGTAAGCACGCAGATCCACTCCATATCCAGATCCAAAGCGACTACTCCTCTCCTCTCGTTTCTCCTAAGCAATTCATTCTATTTGGAGGAAAGAAAAAACGAAAAGAACTAGTCGTTATTTCCTGTTCGGCTACTGGCGAAAGTGCTATCGTATCGTAGTAAGTACAATTCAATTTAGTTCGCTTTCAATGCGGCGCGGCTTCTTCTCCGTTGTTTTTTTTCTCCTCATGCACTTTTTTTCGGATACTGCTTAAGAGAGTGTAGCTATGATGGTGGAGAGTATAAATGCAGATCCTAAACAGCCTAAAAACACCATTCCGTCATGTATTCCTTGAATATTCTCATCGTCTCTTGTCTCTCCTCCATTATAAGGTAATAATTTCTTTGTAAATGAGATCAATAATAGGTATGGATCAGTTATTTGGAAAATTTCCAGAGAAAAAATAGAGATTATACGAATAAACTCGATTAGAATTCTGAAATGTTGTAAAATTTCAGATCCTCTGCACACTATCCGGTCGCTCTTGTGGACGGTTTGTAGAAAATTCTACCTTTGTTGTTTTTACAAACAAAAAATTGCAAATTTAAAAAAAGGTGTTCTTTATAGAAAGGAATTAAGAAAAGAATAGCACACTATATTTTCGCTAAAAAAACGAATTCTTTAATTGCTTTCCATTCTCATGATCAATGAATGGTCTTGGGAAAAGGTCCCGTTGACAATTTCCAATGGTGATTGACCCAACAAGCAAAGCTAGCATAAAAAAAAAGCTGGACGAGTTTCCCTTCGACGAAAATTTTAATTTTTTTTTGGAGGAAAAATTGTAAAACTCTAAATTAGGAAAACGTAGTTCCATTAAGTTCGATAGATTTCCTCTCCTACGAGATTTCCAGCTTCGTCAAACTCCTATAAGATCGAATTCGGTGTTTTCTATACGTCGAGTTTGAATATTTAAAATTTGATTATCAAAGAATTTTCCAACAAGATATTCTTTTTTCTGCATTGAAGCGGTGGAAAACGATAGAACATAGAAACGTTTTCTTATTTTTCTCGAGAAGTCTTTCAAACTGGGGCTTTTCCTGAATCTAAATGATAAAATTAACATCGATCCGAATAGATTTCCTACAATTTCATTGAATTTTTTTTCCACTTCATTTTCTTATTAGGTTTTCCTAGAAATCATCCACCAGGATACCAATTCAGGATACTCTGCTCTCGGAGGCGTTGCTATAGCCGATCCTTACCCTTATGTAGCGTTTGCCGCCCCCGAACCTCTAGCTGTTCTGCCCGCGTCAATCGTGGAAACAGCTCCAGTTGTGGCGCCAGCGCCAGTTGTTGTTTCGGATCCGGTTGTGGCGCCAGCGCCAGTTGTTGTTTCGGAACCGGTTGTGGCGCCAGCGCCAATCTTCCCTTATACGTTGGTGAGCACTGTTGGTTTGTTTCAGTTAAAAGCAACATATCATGAAATTGACGTGGTACGGAAACCTCAGGAAAAATGTAGAGTTCGGGTTGTAGATTAGGGAAGCAATGGTGGCTCCGATCATCTTTTCCTAATCGTCAGTATGAAAGACGCCGTTCTTTCCTACGAATCCAGCTGCGACGCCCCACTTTTGTGCACGTCCCCACTTTTATGATCGAGCGATCGAAGATTATTGAGGTCTCCTCACCAACATGTTCAAGTGAAACAAATGAATAGGTTGCTGAGTGGACCTGAACGCGTACAATGGTGTTCGTTCTAACGTAGATCGTTGGAATTAAAGTGGTTCCCACGCCATTTTTGCGATGAATAGGGGGATTTGAGCGGGGCCACGCTCGTTTCCGTAATCTACAACCCTTTACGTTTTCTCTGCGGTTTCCACATCACGTCAATTTCGTGAAGCGCTGCCTTTAACCCAATTTTCTTTCCCACAAGTTATCACAAGGAATTTTTCCAGCATTCTCATCACTACCATCATCCTCGTACGGAAGTGCACAATATAGTTAGCACCTATACTAAAGGTATTATGCGTCTTTCAGTTTTCATTTCAACAATCAATAAATCGATCTGTCTTTCTAGAAACTGGTCACGTCTCAGACACTACGAAAGCTGACTTCCCAACCCTAATCGGAGCGCCACTTCAACAAAAACTCTTAGACGCTAAGAAATCCGCTAAAACGTTGGAGAAGACGAAATCCTAAGTTCCTGTTATAACTGTACAAAAGAAGTTCTGTAATTTAAATATAACACATATGCTAAGCCTGCTATCCGTTCTTCGCTGTCTGTTTATATGGCAAAATAAAGGAAATTTTCTCAAGATTTTTAGGAATACGTACGACTCTGAGAGAATGACATAAAATTATTTTCTGTTTTTTTTTTCTTGGGACAGGACAGAATGACGATTAAGTGGAGGAGTGGATGGAATCAAGAAAAGGATTGTAGGATATATTCTTGCCAAAAAAAGACTCCTCCTTTTTCTAATTTCTTCCCATCGTCAGATTGATTGCGATGGAATGCTGGGAAAATAATTCTAATTGGCAATTTCCGATCGCAATCCATCCCATAAAGGAACCGTATCATGAGATTTTTGATGTTTGAATCCCTTGTTGACAATATAGAAGAGCTCGAGATGTAGATCACAAGCATGAACGTGGCCACAGTCAATTTCCCCTAATCGCCCTGAAAAACCTTTGAAATGTTTGGCTGGGCACTGTCGTGTAGGAGAATCGGGCCCTTTGTGTTCAAAAATGTCGGACGAAGAAGTTGGAGGTTCCGGTGCATTTCGTCCAGTTCTTTGCAGTACTTCTACACGTGCCGTTTCTTTGCAGTGGAAGAAACGGCCTTAGTTCCTATTCGGCACGTTAAATCGTCCCCCCCCCCTCCCTTCTACACGTGCCGCGTCCACGAGCGAGCGGTAAAAAATCAATGAGGTCTCCTCAGCAGTCTATTCAAGTGAAATCAATGAATAGATTGCGGAGGGAATCGGAGCGTATTCAAGAATGGACCGTTCTAACGTAACTTTGTAGGAACCAAAGCCGCTCCCACGCCGTTCAATTAGGGCGATTAGGGTCAATTGAGCACCGCCAAATGAATATCTGTAATCTACTCCCTAAATTCTATATTGAGAATCAAACATAGGAAATTTCACGATATGGTGTCTTTAAGGGCGAGTGTGGTGTAGCGGTTAGAGAGTGCACTATCACGATCTCTGCACGATCGATCGGAGGTTCGAATCCGCCCTAGTGCTCACTAAGCCTTTCATCCCTCCGAGGTCGATGAATTGGTACCACATTCGTCTGGGAGGATAAAAACACTGACTTGACACATCGGCTAACCACCGCAAGTCATTCTATAGGCCATTTACACGTTCGTAAACCTCAAACGATTCTGAATTGAAGTGGACGTGGGGGTGCATCCCAAGCGGATTGATTAACGCCAGATACTTCATCCTTCATTCTTTATGGTGTCTTTAATCTTTCCCGCCGGTTCAATTAATTTTGGAGAATCCGATGTTCATAAACAATTCATATTTTGTTTTTTTTTCGTATTTTTCTTTTTCGATTCGGACATGTGAGGTAATCGTCGACTGTAAAACAAGAACTATTTCATGTAGATCCCTGGCGATCTAGACAACAATTGTTTTGAAGCCGCTACGCAGTGGCAGCACATCCCAAGCGGATTAATTAACACCAAACACCTCTTTACTTTTAATTAATTTTTTTTCCGTTCTCTGAGAGAAGAAATTTTCCAAACGCATAGCATGAAGGCAGGGAAACCACCGTGATTTATTGCTGTATGACGCATGGCGAATTTTTGCCGATTTGTTATTGAGCAAGACGTGATGGTGATTTTGCTGCTGCTGTGAAACAGCTGCCCAGCAAAACTTTGTTACGCCTTCAAAGTGGCATTGGCTTCTCCATGAACTTTGCAAAGCGTTGAGCTCTATTTTCATCTTAAAAACTTCTTGAGCTCATTTCTTTTCAATAGAAAAAAGTCTACGCGCTTTTTCTCACGCATATGCGAATTTTTAGTGTGATTTATTTTAAATCTCTTTTTCTATGGGGTGCCTATAAGTGTATGTGTTGAAATAATTAAATAAACAGGCAAATAAACAAATCAATAAATAAAGCTGGGATCCTAATTCAAGAAAAAAATCCGTCCTCAAAGTCATAAAAAGCCTACATTAAAAATTTAGACGAAAGAAAATTTCAAATTCAAAATTCAAAATTCAATTTGCCTGTGTAGATGCACAAAACTGATCTACCACTCTAATCGCAATGAATTATGTGCTGCTAACTTCATTATCTGCACAAAATTCCATACAGTTGATTTTTCATACCATAAATAATATTAAATGTAATTTAATGTAAGTATTTCATAGATTATAAACACATTAAACATTTTATACCACAAAAAATATTCCTTGTCTCTTTTTCAGGTGCAAAAATTCCATTAAATTTATTTAAAGCGAACATATTTCATGAATAATTTTCATTATTATTGTGCAACTACAGTTTTCTTAACATATCGATTTGTTTGTATGGGGACAAGGCTAGTTCTCGTTTATTTTTTTTTTCTCGCGAAGGCGCATCTGTTTGGTGCATTAAACAAATAAATTTGAATAAAAAACACGCAAGCGTTTTCATACATCAAAGATCGACCACTGGTGAAACGTTCAGGTCGTCTGGAATCTTCTACGCATGTTAATGGCTGCACCATTCATTGTGAAGCATCCAAAAATTGTGTTAACTCCATATCGCTCCGTCCACATCCAGATCACTGAAAAGGACTGAGGGGAATTTTTCACTTGTTTCACAGTAGGTGTGAAAATAATATGCACATGTCAATTTTCTTCCTTCCTTCTTTTCTTTTTCTTTTTTCTTCTTCCTCTTCTTGATATTCGCATGCTCCAAAATTATCGTGGAATCACGGAATTCTCCCATCAGTCTGATTTTTTTAAATAAAAATTTAACCACACCTAAAATTTTTCAGTATATTTAGCGCTTCGATAGTATTAACACTATGCTTACGCTGACAAAAAAAGGGAAAAGAGCTCCTAACAATCACTGCCGCCTACGCCTACTACAAAAATATCCACCTACATAGAGTAATTTCGCGGAAAATTCGAGTTTTGAGAGGAGCGTTCCTGACCTTTTGGAAATTTTACATAGTTTTTTAAGCCTTTTTAAGGAGGCTAAGAAGAAGAAGAGGGAGAAGAAGCTAAGAACTAAGAAGTTGTTCTGTTTTAGCCGAAGTTTAGGAAATTTTCCTCTTGAAGATAAAATATTTTCCGCTTACCGCTTCTGTTGCACACTTTTACTGCGTTTTTTTCGTGGCAATTTTCTGTGTGTTTGTTTATTGTTTGTTGTTGCACTGTTATTGAGCCAAACATGGAACATGGTTTAGTAAACCTATCCAGCCATGAAACTTTGCATATTCCTGAGTATATGCTTCGCATGCCTCTCTGCTCCAGTGATGGAGGAACCAAAAGAACCGGAAGCAACGAAAAACGAAGAACAAGGTTCGTCTTACGAGAAAATCCAGAGGCTAAACGAGCTTTTTGATTCGGCTCTTGCGCTCTGATTTTTTTTTTGCGGCGCTTGTTGATTCTGGTACTGTAGTTACAGTATGGAATCGAACACTGAACACATAGATTCATTCGAATGCAACGATCCAAATTCTATTCTAGTCATTTTATCATTGATCAATACTTTTAACGTTTGTATAGATCTTAGCTCATAGTTACAACTAGTTCTGGAATATTCTTGGAAATTTAGCGCTCACAGTGGAATCGCTGGATGGTTACTTGGACATGATAAAGATGTTCAGAGGTGAATATTATAGAATTATTATTGGATTCCAGGTATTCTTTTTTCTCAATATGTCCTATTCTTTTAAAAATGACCTCCGGCAAGGAATCAAATTGTGTTTCGTGATGGGGTTATGCGAATATTTTCTGGAATATTCTATTTTAGCATTTTTTTCTCTTCAGGTATGCTGCCACAAGACCTTATGAAAACTATTGATAGTGTGAGTTCTTTGAGAATTACGCCAAATCAAATAAAAATTCCGCCCAATATTCATTAAATTTCACATTTAGCTGAACATGACGGAAAAGGGTGAACTCGTCGGTTTTCTATCCGATTGGTACAATGGAAGAATTAAAAAGCCAGAAAATAAAGCTGAAATCGTTGAGTTGATCAAAGATTATCTACCAACGGTAAGAAATATTCGAGAACAGTTCTCGCCTATGCAATTTCATCAATTTTTTTATCATTTGCTTCTTTTTTTACACGATTTGATGACCCTACCCTCCTTCTATAAACTCTTTTGATTTTATATTAGATTATTATTGCGTATTTCCAGGTCTATGAGAAGATCGACGCGCTCAATACAACTTTCTATGAAAAATTCTTAAAATTGAAACCGGAAACACAGGAATTGCTTCGATCGGTAGGTTACTTTTGAGAGGAAAAAAAAAACAAACTTTTTCTGGTCTTTTCTTAGCGATGTGACGATGTGAAGGATAGCGGTTAGAGGGTTCGAATCCGCTCACCAAGGCTTTCATCCCTCGGGGGTCGACAAATTGGTGCCAGACTTGTCGTGTAGGATAAAAACACTGACTTGACACATCGGCCAAGTCATTGTATGGGCCAATTACACGTTCGTGAACCTCAAACGATGCTGAATTGAAGTGAACGTGAGGGCGCATCCCAAGCGGATCGATTAACACCAGATACTTTATCCTTTATCCTTGGCGATTGCGAGTGATTTTCTAATTTGCTGAGTTTTTTCTCACTGCTCCATATTTTACGATTCGGAACCATTCATAAATGTCCCTTCTTGGATAGTCACATCTTCAAAGCTAACGTATCCCAAAACTAACGACGTTGGGGTCCCCGCGGTCCCTCGAGCATATGGTTTGTACGTAGATTTCGAGCATGAGCGCCACCATTGCGCTCGTGCTGCGACCACTACCTGCGATCGATGAGTTGATGAGGTCTCCTCAGCAGCTTATTGAAGCAAAACCAAGAAATAGGCTGGTGAGGGTATACAAGTGTAGATCGTTCTAACGTGCTTCGTAGGGACAAACACCGTTCCCACGTCGTTCTTCAGGGGGATTAGGGAGAATTGAACGGAACTACGCTCAGATTCGTAATCTACACTCCAAACTCTATGTATGGCTATGGAGCCTCCAAGAGGAACTTTGCTCCCCATCTATGGCCATTTGGATGTTATAATGTATGTTAGTTCTTCATGTATTTCTGTTTGTTCTGCTTGTATAATTCACATAGTCATTTTTTTTCTATTCAGAACTCTAGTCTAGATCACTGACTTACTTCACTGCTCCCAAATCCCAGCTATGGCCTAACGCTGCTGACCGTATCTTCGCCTGTGGTTTGTCGTCCTTGAACATAACCGAGCCTTCCCTGTTCAATCCTCAGCTAGAGTTCGAGTAGAATGTAACAACTCGTTTTGATTCTAAAACCCGAAAAACCTCACGTCTCAATTGAACTGCCTATCAACGCCGTGCGTTCTACATAATAAGTATTAATTCGACCCACAATGTCAAGCAATAGCCAAGCTTGTTAAAGGCATCACTCCACGAATCTGAGGTGGTACGGATTTCAGGTGAAGTATTCGTATACGGGATGGGAGACTATGGAGAGGAGGGTGATTTCGTCCATTTCTTCCTAATTGCCGTAAAACGCCGAAAATGTTCAGGTGTTTTGGCGCACTATTTTCTACAGGGAGTTCGACTGGAGCGTGCCAGCCTTGTGCGGCGCCGCATCTTCCAGGCCTTTTTTACGGCAATTAGGAAGAAAATAACGGAATCACCCCCTCTCCCCCCTCTATAGTTTTCCATCCCGTATACGAATACTCCACCTAAAATCTGCACCACCTCAGATTCGTGGGGTAACGCCTTTAACAGTCCTTATTACAGTTAATGTTTCGGCGTTGTCAAATTTGTCAGAGCCTGGAAAGTGAGAACATTTGGAACATATCTTCTCAAATCCCCCATTAAATCACCATCCCTAAAATATTACAACCGGAAGGAAAAACCAAAAGAGCCTAAATTGTTGCGAATAGCTCTGTAGCTGCTTTTTCGTTATGTTGGCGAATATTCGAAATCGCCCTGCTAATACTAATCAGAATGCGACCGGATATGGCCCCGTAAATCAAAAGCTGCAAAAGTCTTGATACAGAGTCAACTCATTGATCGCGGCTATGCTCTCTCTCTCTTTCAAATCATTTCTGGATCTTTTGCACTTGTCCAAAACCTCTCTGAAGTTCTGCGAGCCACAATTTTGAACTAAAATGTTTTTATTGCTAGGTTTTCGGAACTATCGTGTCTTTCATTCACCGTTGGACCGAAAAAGAGGATATTTCTACACTAAGGAAGGAAAAGCGGTTTGCTACGGGTTTCTCCCTTGTGAGCTGTATGTAAGGGACTGCTGGTTTAGAAGCCCTAAACAAGTGTCCATCTCGTCTTGAGTGGAACATATAATGCAACAATCATCAATGTGACGGTAGTACCGGAAAGGTTTTCATTTTAGAATGGGTTGTTCTACTTTGGACATGAATCCAATGGGTACTGTGGGAGCTAGTCTTTGTCCCGTGGCCAAACCCACAACTTGTCTGTAATGGTGTCCCGATCTACGAAGAATGGAGCACTTTAAACACTCGTCCAGAAGCGTTATAGCTTGTCTGATGGAAAACCTGTGCAAGTCTCTAGTCTCTCGGTATCCTTCAAGTAGGTCGAACACGGCTTGCATTTCAGCGCTATTTGAAACATTTGTATAAAGCGTGTAACATTCTTCTTCTGAGCGCGCTAATCAATAATACAAAAAGCAATAATTCTGGCCAACCAGTTACTTCATTGATCAGACAAGAATTGTGTCCCTTTACCCGAGAAAATATGTTTCTCCAACTACTTTTTGACGTAGAAAATGTGAATTTCGAGGTGAATTTCCGCAACATTTTTGAAAAATTTTAATTCTGTCTTTTTTCATCACCCTAACTATGTCTCTATTATTAGTGATTATCAAATGGGCGCAAGAATCCCTGTCTACATCTTAATATTTTTAGTGGCGCGACAAAGCAATATCCTTGGAAGGCGAGACTCCAGCCGAATCAGCAGCAAAGCGGTTGCAATTTCTTAGAGATGTCGCTCTTTCAGTGCAGACGATGAACAACGAGACCAAGGAGGATATTCGATCACAGTTCCCAACGGCAGTGAATTTGACAGAAGGTGAAGATAATTGATTCCATCGCTGATCAATGTGACATTAGCACAGAGAACGTTAAAGGGAACATACTATTATAAAGAATCGTCGATGCTGAAACCTCTCCACGTAAAGGTAGGCCTAGGGGGTTCAATTCCCCTTGATCACCCTGAAAACGGGGGGGGGGGCGGGGATACGGCCTTCGAGGCCATTCAACAACTAGCTAGAAAAAGATTAGGTTTAACATTCTTCCCTTCAAGCAAAGTTATCGTCTTCTCATCAACTCCAGGTTAAAATCACCGCTGTTCAGGATGATTAGGGGAAAGTGAACGTAATCAGGCTAATACTGATAATCTACACTCCTAACCTTATCTTTACGTGGAGAGGTCCCAAAGACGTCAATTTCCTTATATACGCTATTATTTCCTACGATACGCTTCCTTTAAACACATTGTGAGCGCAGTCTGAGCAATGGCAAATCGAAATAATTACTTCTTGACTTTAAAGGCAGTATGCCACGAATATGAAGTGGTACGGATTTCCTATGGAAAGCTTCTATCCAGGATCGTAGATTGCGGAAAACCAGGTGGTTCCGTTCATCTCTCGTCGCGGTAAAAAAGCCCGGAAGGCGCCGTTTTTTTAACGACGCCCTGCATTGCAACGCACCACCGTTGCGCACGCGACGCGCAAACAAAAAGAAAAAACGAACGAGCCTAGAAACTATACTTCTTAAGTCATTTCTTACGACGATCACGAAGAGGTGAGCGGAACCACGTGCTCTTCTGCAATCTACGACCCCGCATTTTCTTCCATGAGAAATCCTTACCTTACGATTCATGGTACGCTGCCTCGAAAATCGTTCGCAGAATTCCCCATTATTCGTTCATCTTTAGAAAAAATCCTAAAGAACTGGCTGTGAGCTCCGACCATGATCACAGGGTTGGCTTGCCCATTACTATGCTTGAATTATTGCAGGATTTGGCTTTACCGTACTCACAACAATGGCTATGATCGTGCAAAAGATCATGGAATCATTTAGCGCCATAGGAACGACTGTTGCAACACCTCAAGACTGTCCAGTACCTCTGGACTAATGGTTACTTGAGATTTATTCTACCTATATTTCAAAGTATAAGTAGTCAATAAAGTGATGTGATGTTACTTAATACTAATGACCTAGCAGAAAAAGTAAGAGATGAATTGAAATTGAAGAAGGATACATTATTGGATCAGTACTGTCAAGGAATCTTCGAACAAGCTAGGAAAATTGACTCTCGCTCTCAAAAAATAAGTCCTCTAGACTATCAGAGGCGAATAAAGATATTTCTAGAAGAAAACATCATTATCATAGCTAATATGATAAATGACATATGTCGGTGACGAAGGTTCATTTCACATCTATCTCGACCATGAACGACAGCTGCGAGCCGCCGCCAGTGCCGAGCACATCTTGGCCTGAAGTTTCCTCAGTTTTCGACCCTTATATGGGGGCAACTAGCAAACTGGTTAAGCTGCTCGTAAGCATGACGGATGAAACTCATATTGAAGTTTGAAATCATCACAACGTTTGAGAAAAAAAAACAGATAAAAATCTAAATTTTTCCTTTTAGTTATTGGCAAAAGCTGTTAAAAAGAAGGCCACTGCAGAAGAGATATTCTGGAAGATCATAGTAGAAAATGTAAGTTTCTAGTGCTGCTGCTATATACGGCTATCGTTGGTGCTGAAAGGGAACTTTTGGAGATTACTACTCACTTCTGATAGAGGTATTGATTACGGGCAGAGCGATTCAAGCAATTTCTCCGCATTCAGAAAAAATTGGGAAGTACGATGTTGCCGATAAGCGACCCTGACTAAGAGACTTCACAATTTACAGTTCGATAGCAGTGCTCTGATTTTTTCGGGGACGGTGAAGAGGGTCCCAGCGGATTCTTTGCGAATGACTACGGGACATTACGTGTCCGGTGAATATGCCGGAGGATACGCGGACATACCCCGACAAAACCACGCTGCAGTCTTTCATGGGAGCACAGACAGCCGTCTTAGATGCTCTTCTGGCCATAGAGAAGCAAAGAACTACACAGTTAAAAGGAAACAGATTGGTGTGAGTTGTCGGACTTGCCGAATAAATTAGAGAACAAATCTTTCGTTCACAGTTCACGTGAGGATTACTCTTGCTAATGGTTGGTTACAAATCCGAGATCACATCACATCACAACATTCCAGTGGATATGTCGGATTCTCCAAAATATCTAGCTCATGAATTATATCCTAGCAGGTGATGCAGCATACGATTAGCGGTATGCAGAGTCAGCTATTTAGGTAGCAACAAAGGGGAATCTGCTTAGAATACGTACCACCTCTAATTCCTCTGTCGAGGTATGACCGGGGGATGCTCAAAAATCCCCGGTACCCTCTTCACTTCACTCTTCACGCATTGGATGTGCTCCAGTCGCTCTTCGTCAGACTTCGACCCTGCCATATCACAGTGATCCGATCGATATTCACCACTGGTAGCTACGCATGACGTTTTGTGAACTCAGGCTTTCAAGCATAAAGAAGGGTTAAAGAAAGGGTTTTATAGCATGTTCCTCAGTGCCGAATTCTTAACAACTGACCTTTGACGAAACTGTTCAAATTAAGAAAGGTTGCTACAATAGAACAATGTTTATTAGATTTAACGTTGATGCATTCTATCGCAGTAGGAACACTTTAACGCATTTATACTTATTAGAGCAGATTTCACCGGGAGAGATATAGTCGGATCAAAACGACAAGAATCACAAATGTAGTTGTGGTGAAGTTGCGTACGCGCTCGAAGCGGCGCGGTGGAGGCAGCAGTTAAAACCGAGGTGCGACTGTCGCAAACTGCAGCGATGGTGCAGTGCACCAGAAAGGGTTCAATATGCTCCTAACTACGCTCCACCGAAGAGTGCTCCACCTCAAGAGAAACCGCATACGCAATCGCATATGTGTTTCATGTCGTTTTGACCTTACTATATTTTCAAATATGAACAAGCAGCTTAGAAACACATAAAAGTATAGTTGGGTCAAAACGACATGAAACGTAGTGCGTAAGCGGCTGCGCTCGAAGCGAGCAGTGGAGAAGGTGATTGGAATCGACGTGGATCCTTCACAAAGTGCATCAATTGATAGTGCTAGCAACGGCCCTCTTTCAGTCTTAGCTGCTCTACCGCACCGCTTCGAGCACAGCCGCTTAAGCAACTGTACCGTGCTTTATACCGTTTTGACCGTTCTACAGCAAGGTCACAATCGAGAGAACCAAAATCATGGTATGGAATGAACAATTTTTGCTGTGAGCAATACAAGACCTCAATCCATGTGTTACCAACGGTGATCACAGTCGCTATTTCATAAATGTTAATAGAGTCAAAAATTGTAATTGAATCTTCTTGGGACCGGATAGGTTCTAACGAGCTTTTTTTCAGTTTTTAATTATCTTTTTATTCCTGTTGGGTTTCTTGATCGCCATAGCAATACTTATCACTTGTATTGTGACAATCATATATCGATGGAAGGCAGTAGAACAGGTTTGTTTTCCGTATTGTTCTATAGGGTGGGCCAAAAGTCACAAAGAGCTTGCAACATATAACCATAAAAAATCCCCGAAAGAATAAACCCTAAGAAATTTCACAATACAATTTCACGATGGAGATGAGGGATCAAAAATTCTGATTGACTTACATGGAACTACTTGTCATTAGAAGGTTTGCAACAGTTTGTGGATGGGCACTTTTGTAATATAGTCTCTCGAAACGAAAGAAATAAAATCATATAGAGTGTCTCAATACATAACGGAAACGAAATGCTCGTTGAGTTATAGTGAGTGATCTCTGACTTCTATCATGCTATATAATAACGGGGTTCGTCACGAGTGCGTGTATGTCTGTGTGTGTGTGTGCGCGTGTGTAACGAAATTCCAAAAAGAGTGCGACGGGTCCACAGGCGTTGTAGAGGTAATAGGAAGTGGCACGGGTCCAGGGCATGGAAATGATGAGCCGGCGCCAAAAAGGTATGAAATATGGTGAGACGGGCCTCACAGCGTCGGATCGGTTCGCCGAGGCCACGAGGCTATAAAGTGTGGTGTGACAGGTCCCGCAGTGTCGAATTGGTGCGCGATTACTTCGTGTGCATGCCGTGGGAGGTAGATGGTGTTACAGCTGTTCCATATTCGGCGCCACTGCCCATGTTGCGTTTCACTTCTATGACTCCTCCGGGTATCTATTTCTTGCACATTTGCCACAGGTTGGTAATATGCCTTCCTCAGAAAGTGGAAACACGAATGAAACCGGCTGCTTAAATAGTTGCCAACAATTCACATGATCTGACGTGGAACGGTGTCTTTATCAGTACAATGATATTGTTCACCATATTCTACGTTGAGGCATCATTCTGTGATGACTGTTAAGGGAAAACAGAAGGACAACCCATACTTCGAGAAATGCTTTCAATTCGTGTCTATATTGTATTGGTATCAAAGGAGTGTTTGGAACTGAAGTTTGAATGTTCTCCAAGTGTGAAACAACACTAGAAAATAGCCAATATTAGAATTAGGGCAGTATCAGTGGTATACAAAAAAGACAAAATAGTTTAGATAACTAACTTGCTAATCGGATCCATCTCGTAATTTGGGAAGGTGTATTGAGAGAGCAGAGATAGTAGTTAGACCGAGTTGGTTTGGAGCAACCTCAGGTAGTGACAAGTTTGCATGTTTACATGACCTACTTGACTTCACTTAATCGGCAGGGTGATATTATCGGTTGACGCGGATACCCGCATCATCCCCAAGGTGTGTCGTCCCTGAACATAGCTCTCTCCAACCTTCTCGATCTTCAGCAAGAGTTTGCATGTAATCAACCCATTCATCGCCATATCATATCTTTCAAAACCTCAAATCTCGCCTGAACTGCCTATCCACGCCAAGTGTACTCAGGGCATTTTTCAAAACCGCAGTGAAAAACTTCCAGGTTGGCCAGGTGTCCTTTTTTCAGCTTGAACCCGGCAAACTTTCCAAAACACGTTGAATGAGGCGATCTTATTGTCTGTCCACCCGACCGTTCAAGGTATCAAAGAGACCCGACATCTGCTTGCACTTATCAGAGCGTAGACGTAGTTATTAGGTTTGTGAAAAAATAATGCGTCTTCTCAAACGTTCACTTTGAAATGTTATAATTTGTCTCAAATCAATCGAAATAACAACCATTACAATCCACTCATCTTTGCCAACAAGATACAAGTTTGCTTATTTCCGCTGCATGAAAGAGCTTCGGAGTCTACAAACTTTCAGAAGCTGTTTTCGGCATCACCTTGGCTTCGAAAAATTTTAGGTAGTTGTCCAGATTTTTGAAAAAGTTATAGTCGGTTGGCGAAAGTTCTAGCAAAAATGGTGGGTGAGACAGAGTCTCGTAGCCCAACTCGTTCAACTTCAGTAGCGTCAACTTTGAAATGCGTGGTCTGACATTGTCATGTAGGAGAATCGGGCTCTTTCTGTTCACTAGCGCTGGGCGAAGAAGTTGTTTGAGTCCGATGGATTTCGTCCAGTTCTTTACGCTAGTTCTCTGCGTCACGCCAGCTTTTATGGAGCTGTAGTGAATTACACGTGTTGTACACCGGCCTCGGAAAGTGCTTGGGAGCTTCGTCTCTGTCTACCTATTAAGCGGGACGCTTCCTGTCGTCGTAAAGGATTCATTTCTCATCGCACAATAACAGTTATCGTAACAATCGTAACAACGATCCATTTCTTGATCGTAACAATACGATCAAGAAATGGATCGTTCTTGCTGCATAACAGAAACGTTGAGCTCCACCTTCCCATTTTTTTCCAAATGGCGGACAACAGTTGAATGGTCAAAATCTAGTTCCTGAGCAACCTCTCATGTTCTTTCAGGCAGATCATCTTCGCTGATTCCCCTCAACAAGTGGTCGTAAACTTCAGAGGGGCGGCAGTGACCTTACTTATCTTTGAGGCTCATATAAAAACGCAGTACCCCCCCCCCAAAAACACGTTTATAATCATCCAACCTCGTCAGCTTGAACTCGTAGAAGGAAATTTGGTGAAAATCTTGCCTGAACATGTTATCTTTTTGGTATTGACCAAATACTGATTTTCGTTCAAAATCACTCCAGCATTAATAATCACAGCGACATGCGCTACAAAACGTTATGCGGCATCTAATATTAAAGATGAGTGTAACTGGAAAAAATTTGTCATACAGATAAGGGAACAAAAATGTGCATTATTTTTGCGCCAACCCAATAATAGGCTGCAGCTAGCTTCGATGCAAGGTTCGCAACTAGCTGAACTTTCGTAATGCTTTCTGCAAATATAAAAACATCATAGGCGCACTCGCGATAGGTCTGGTGGTACTAAGATGGCGCCGGCCGTTACCACATCAAGCGGTGCTGCGCATCCCACTGATGTTCGAACTGCATCAGTTATTGATTCATATCATCAAGGAGGCGAACAAACTTCCTTGATACTCCACGGCGACTTGAAAAGATGGCCTCATTGAAAGCGGCCTTAAGAGAAAGTCTAGAAAAGCCAATTGCATTGCTTTGGAGTACCGCTGCCAGATTTCTATCACTCTCCATAAGATGGACACCGGCCGCGACGGAAGCCAGCTTGACGTCACGCGTTGTTTCTTCGTGGTGTTCAACAGTTCAATCTAAGATAATCCCCTCCAAGACCTTATACATAACACACAGCAAAGGGGATCCTCGATAGTTCCTTGGGCTCCGTGACGGTTAACTTTTTGTAGAAGAGAATTATGATACCGTGTCTCCACGAATCCTTTCGTGACTATATATTGGACGGATGATTCTCATCTCACGAGTCCCAGACGTATCAAGGTATTTGAGCATTTCTGCGCTAATTCTGATACCTCCACCAGATTTTCCATTTCTCATCTTTTAGATACTGACCAGAATCTCCGACGAGTGTCGGTAGTTCCTCAGCTTTCGACAACGAAGGAAGACAAAAGGCACCTTTAATGATGTCAAAGCAAACTTAGGTAGAAAGGAAAAAAAGTTGAACTTACATGCAAACTTATGACTGCTTGCATCAGAAAGCAAAGTACATACTTGAGGAAAAAAGAAGATAGAGAGTGAACCCTACAAGCATATTAACAAACACCCTAAATGAAGGAACAAGGAAGAATAAGAACTAACTAAACTTATTCTTGAAAGTAAAGAAAGATAGCCAAATTTTAATGCTACTACGTAGTGTTATAAGTGCTCGCGTGGAGTGTCCCATCGCACAGTCGAAATAAATTATCTCATGTCCTAATGTTTGCGGGTTACTGTGCCTCATTTTGGCCTGGTGTGTTTCTACACAGTTCCTCCGATCAGTTGAAGTTTATGGAGGCGTGTGCAGCATATAGAATGATTTGCGAGAACAGTGGATGACGATCGTAGAATTACAGCCGAACCTTTCAGCAACTGCGTTCCGCCTGTCGTTTTGATCATTACAGTAAAATTTAATAGTTTTTGTTCCCTATTCGGTCGTGAACTTCTCCATGGTTTCTTCCAATTTTAACTTTATAGAGTGTTCATTTATAATTTCAAATAAATGACAACAATCATTTTATTAAAGCGTAGTTATCATTTCTTTTGGTCCATCCCCTATTCGCTTAAATTTGATTGAAGAATTTTCTAGAACTACTTTAGAACCCACCTAAAAATAGCAGAATTTATTGCGCGGGCGTACTGTTTCTCGTTTGTGCTGTCATGACTTTAATTTGTCTTGTACTTATTGGAGGCAGTGTGAATGCTATTTCCGACGGACTGGTTCTTTTCCCAGAAAAAGTGGAGACATATTCAGTGGGTAAGTACAGTTAGTCAACCGCGAATGAAAATGATAAAACGAACATAGTACAGCTTCAACTGGGGCAGGCAGGTGAAGGAAGCGGTGGGAAAATGTAGGTCAAACATAGAAAAGTCGTGGATTGCAGTAGACTACTAGCGATCACTTGATGGAACACATTGGCGACGTTTAGATGCGCAACTGTTATCGTCGACCTGTAGCCCAGTGCAGTTGGTTCAATGGTTGCGTTCAAAGTGTGACCTTCATTGATTTCTGAAGTCCAATTGCAGCAAACCAGGGTCCCACCTCGATCGCAATCGCCAGCTCCATTTCGTTGGCAACCGCTTGCACAACTGCACCGAGCTCTAGGTCGTTTTAAGTCGGCTAAATCAGTGGTTCCACGAATCGTGATTTTATCGTCATTGCGACGACGATCGCATTGTCATTGGCACTTGTCATTTGCAATATCTTTTCTTCCAGCGAATCATAGGAATAGACACATTATTCACAAATATTTCTGCAGAATGTGGTATTTTGTCAAATAAGTTCATTCATCTCATGATATGTGCCTCCCTTGCTATCCATTGCCAATCGCATATTTTTAAATGTTCTTCGAATTTAAATTCAATTGCCTGCCATTTTCTTCAACACTAAGTAGACGCGTACAGGATGTTCAAATAATTGCAGGGGTTGAAGAATTCGTGATTGGTCTCAGAGAACAACTGCAGTGCGATCTCAATAAGCAAATTGATAAGGTGAGTAGTGAAATAGAACAGGCTACAGGAGAAATTGGAGTCGGGATCATTGCACTTCAAAGGTCAATATCTGCTCTCGAGCAAAGTCAGGAAAGTGTAAGTGGCGATCCTCGATCAGCCAACAACAATACATATTCTCCTTACTTTGCAGATCAAAAAAGATTTACATCAGCTAAAACTTCATCTGAAGGATTTGATGAACATAGGACATGCTGAGTTCGACCCTATTTTTTCTCTGGTAAATCTAAAGAATGTTTTTAAAATAGTTTCGCATGATACTACACTAATCGAGAGAGAATCATAGAAGGAATTGATAGAAGGCGTTGAAAATCCCAAAAATCCAAGAGTCGATATGGTTGCGCTAAGAATTGGAATTGAAGAGGTATGCTTACGGTGAACATTTACGGAGAATCATCAAACAGTCCAAAGAAAAATTGTGTAGGATATCAGAAAAGTAATTAAAGGATTTACTTTCCGTGTACGTGTACAGCCTACAGCTTCACAATCCTCGTATGCGATTTTGCTATCCTTCTATCTTGCTCCAATAAACAGTTAGAGCTATAGATTTCAAATTAAACCAGAATTGCTGGCTTGGTCGCAGAAACCGATGCCGAATGACGTCATTAATGTTATGTTTCAGTTTTAAAAACTGAAAAGTCTCGGCTCTCTCGTTCAAGTCCAAATTCGGGAAATTTCCCTTCCCAACTCGTCAACATATCGAAACGTGAATGGATGAATTTCTGCAAGATCTGCAAGCATTTGACAGACAACTGAATGCTCGCCTCCCCTTGAAAAATCCACTTTTAAATTCACAAAAAAAAAAACTCAAAAAAAGATAAGTATGGAGATTTGTTTTTGTGAAGAAGAGCACTGATGGAAGGATGAAAAATCAAGAATTACCATTTTTACAAATTACATTACAAAATCATTCATGTATGCAAAAAAATTTCCCTTTAAGCTTGGGAAAAATGTGAAGGCGTTCGGTGGCCAGCGTGAAGTCATCGTTAAAACTTTCCAAGCATCAATGGATCAGAAATTTGGAGAAGTAAGCGATTATTAAAATCGTCTTTAAAAAACGTTTCTAAAATGTATAGTGGTTTTTCTACATTTTTATAGATACTCCCAGCAATAATTAAACATGTGAAGAAAATAGCCAATATGCTTAAGCGTTTTGTTTTGGGAAATGTACGTGTTTTGTTTTTTGTGCTATTGCTACGAGGATACAAAAAAAAATTATGAGTTCAATATCGTCCTGTAAGAATGGTTTTACAGAAATTTCTCACATACACGGGTTATGTGCTATTTGCTGTTGTTTTAATACCGATACTACTATTAGCTTTAGTTAAATTCGCCTTGATACTACTGCTAATACGGTAAGTGATCAGATAATTGTAAAGAAAAATGTTATAAGCATGATTCCAAGATTCTGTTCCTAATTTTTCGAGATCAAACAGAAGCATATGCGTATAGCGCATATTTCAACGTCAATATTTCAATTTGAGCGGGTGTAGCACGGTCGATAAGAGGCCCGACTGTGACTGCACGATCGGTAGATGGTTCGGAATCGCCCCTGTCCTAGTCAAACTTTTCATCCTCCTGCATCCCTAAATTGGTACCAGAGTTGTTTGGAAGTATAAAAACACTGACGTAATACATCGGCTGGGATCCGCAAGTGATTGTATAAGTCAACAGCGTTTATTAAAAAAGGGGGGGGGGAGGGGGGGGGGGGGGTTCCATTTCTCATTTCTTCCTAATTTCAAAAAACGGGGAAGTACGGCAACATTTCCGAATTGTAGTCAAACACACGTTCAATGCATCCCACGCGTATTGATACTCTGAAAACATTCATCCTTTTTTATTTCAATCTTTCTATCCATAAAACGAAAATGAAGTGCTTAGCGTTGGTTAGTCCTTTAGAATGCGGCAACACATTTTGACCCCACTTCAGAATTGTGGACCCCCGCCCCCGGGTGCTGCTTATAGAATGACTTCTATCAAGAGTTCTTTGTTATCTGAAAAGTTAAGTGAACATTAGAAAAGCACGGGTCTTCGTATCAAAGTATACATTAAGATTAATATTCAGAATAAGGCGATACAAGCAATATACCACATTCCTTTCATAAGACTCAGTTTGAGAATAATTATTTCAAATCTCAGTTCTTAGGTAATCTCAATTCTTAGGGAAGCATCAATTTTGTAACGCATGATTCTCAGGAACCAATTAAACATCAGTGAGCATAGGGTTACTGTGGGAAAGATAGAAAAGTGTTTAGCTAGCACTGTAGGTTTCCAGACTATTTCAGAGTGTTTTGGAATATCTTTGACGAAAAGTCACATCATGGCCAGCGCGGCCACATATCACACATCGGTGGTGAAGTTATGGGGATGACTGGTTATATTGCAATGGGTATCAGCATTGTTCTTTTCATTCTTTCCTCGTGAGTAAAATCTACCTTTTTTTTATCATGAACAGTGTTTGAAATGTAATTAATTAGCAGTTTAATAGGAAATAAATTGCTTCCTTGCTCCCCACTAATTATTGTGCGCCGCATGCTTATTTCGGCACATTTAATTTGTGCACAATGAATTTTTCGCGCATTAGAAACGGTAATGGCTTATGGTCGTGATTTTAGTGAACGGGTGTGACCCAGTTTGTGAAGGATTTCACTGCGACTGCACAGTCTGTCGGTGGTTCGAAATCATCCTAGAGCCAACCAAGCCTTTCATCTCTCTGGGGTAGAAAAGACACGCGTTCATGATTTCAAACGATTCTAAATTGATGGTCGGCTTCTCCGGCATTGTCCTTGAGTCATCTGCTTGTCATGCTATAGAATAACGCGCTTAGTCCGTGTGTTTGTTTGTTTGTTTGTTTGTTTGTTTGTTTGTCTGTGTGTCACGAACATACTCCATAATGATAAAAAACTCCGCATCGGTGAGGTGCCGAACCATAGCCATGCGCTTGATAGGCGAACGCTCTACCTTTCCACCATTGTCCGAAGCTACGCAGTGACGCATGTTATCTTTGATAAGGCAAGTTAGTTTCTGTCATATGTTAGAGAGGGTAAATATACTTTTATGTGAATGTATACTTCCAAGTTTGCAAACCATCATGCTGTATAATAACGGCTTATTCTGTCACGTGCGTGCGTCTGTGTATGCGTGTGTCTCAGCCAAGAAATTCCAAAAAGAGAGGGAGACGAATACTATGGCGTCGGTTTGGTGCGCTGGATTCTCAACGCGGTAAAATTGGATGAGACGAGTACTACGACGTCGAATTCGTGCCCCGAAACCAGATAGCATTAAAATGGGGTGGGACGTGTCCCACGGGGTTGAAATGGTGCGCTGGTGCCAGAAAGCTATAGAGTAGGGAGAGACGGGTTCCACTGCGGAGTGCGCGGGAGCCCCAACGCAGTAGAATGGGTTTCTATGGTTCCTTCAAATATCTAATTCCCAGTATGTTTCCCTAACGCTAACATCCTTCGAAAAAAGGAAACGCACGTGCGAACGGCAGCTTAGATGCAATACATAGTAGCCAACTGTTTACGCGATCTGACGTAGAACGTTTTTTTATCACTACAATAGTGATATTAACATCATTCCATGATAGCACATCATTCTCGCTAATAATTGAGAACGGAGCAGACTCATGCTTCCAACAATGTTTTCAAGTTGTGGAGGTTTGAGAGAAACATAGATGTAAAATTAAGCTGGATTGCTCTCAAAATATAGAACTGAGCGTTTAGGGAAAAACCATAAAGTCTTTCATTTACGCTCAAATGTTCGGGAAGAAAAAATTGAAGAATGCGTTGATAGAAAAAAGCAATTATAATTTTCCAAAAAATGTCGCTACTGTTATTTCTGTTACTTCTTATTGATCGGTGAAGGCGAGCGAAGCGAACACCAAAATAAGCCTGAAGTCCGGCTTTAGCCGGACGTTCAGGCTGGTTAAATAATATTCTGTGGAATGACGAGGCGTTTAAGGAGGTAGATCACACGTGCATTTGATTTTCCAGGCTCCAAAGAAGGCGATTACACCGAAACATTAGCTAGAATGAACCTCGCTAACAATCTTGGTTTCGCCGAAGAAACGTAGCACATAATTCACCTCTACAACCACAAGATTCAAAAAAGATCGAACCTGAGACTTACTTGTGTGTTATTTAACGACATCACTAGGCCTACAGACACATATGCGGTGCGAAGGAATGAGGTGTCGTACTCTTCATTTGTTAGTTGACAACTCCGCAGACCGACGTCTTAAATTATTCCAATTCTGAACTTCTTTAGGATTTCAGCACGTAACCTTGAAGGAGTAATCTAATATCCATAAAAATAATGATACCTTAAACAAAAACCACAACAAAAAGACCAAGAAGAAAGTAGCCAAACTAGCCGGGGGCCTGGCAGTCGCGGAACTCCCTGCGCTGAGCTCGATGGGAACATGTGGACCATATTCTAGTCTCAGAGATGTCGTGCAACGCTTCTCATTCTTAAAAGTTGTCGCTGATGGGACCCAAGAGAAGCGTAGTTGGTGGCGATTAGATCGGAATGACCTAGGATTCTTGAGCAGGCTTTATCGTTAAAAAGAGCAGATAATTTAGGACTTTTAAAGGCACAGAAGTGGGCAGAACATAACGACAACCTGCAGCCGATCAGAGACCTTCCAGACATGACAAAAGAAGTGACATGAAGTTGTGACAAAGCCTAAAAAAAGCAAAAATTGCATGACCAGAGGACGGTGCTGTAGAACCTTTGCGCGTGAATCGTTGCTAAATTTTTTCAGCAAAACCAGACGTTTCTTTACGATGCATAGAAAGCTTACATGGATTGTGAAAAGGCATTAAAACCCATTTCTTTTCGATAAGGGCAATGTTTTGCTCAGGAATGATTAATTCATACCAAAGGAAGCTGCGTTTACAATTATGGTCATTATAAAAATAAGATCATTAAAGCATTTGAAGACAAAAAACATTAGAAAACACCACCATTATTTTGACCGTAACGAAAAATTTCAATTTAGTATAGCATTTCTGTTAGCATTCGTAGCGACGCTAGTATGTGTCGGATTTTTCGACGATAAGGAGTTGCGCTTATTCCGCGCCACGGAAAACGTTGTCCGGAAAAAAGAGATGGCCATAAGTGTTTCGTAGGTTTCATTCAATTCCCATACGCTATTTCCACACAAAGAACAATTTATAGGGAAATTTTCTATAAATGTAAGAATGGTTACACATTTTTTGATGCATTAGATGGTTCAAAACTAATGGCTGAAATTGAAATCAAAGATGTGAGAATTTACAGTGATAACAGAACTCGTACAACCTTCTCAAGCTGGGAAAAATTTTTGAAATGAAGTCTTTCTTAGAATATCGATCTGCTATTGGTCAGAGATTGTCAAAGGAAGATAGAAAGAGGAATACGGCCTCCAGATGGTCGCACTGAGTATGATGCCTTCCTAAGTGACAGTGATGTGAGTCCTTGTTTCTTTACACTGTGATTCCTTTGAATGGTTATAAAATCCTATTAGGGTATTTCATTGATTAGAATACAGATACAAACATTAGAGACAATTAGAAAGCAGAACTGACCAAGAGCTTTTCTCGATCGAAAATTACTGTGGAAAATGGGACGCTGTAACGTAGCAGATTTCCCAGGACTTTTTACCCGTATCCATTCCCTCGCCACTGATGTAATGAACAGTTCCGTCCACTTATTTCATGAGGACGAAACACTTCTTGCCCACGAGCTGCCTAGTCCGAGCGAATAAGGTGTGTAATGTAGGTAAATGTACGTTGCCTGCAGTTTGGATTTCTCTTAGCAACGCTGTTTTAAATAGGTTACCGTTCTGTTCGCATTCTGTTCATATATTTGTCATTACGTGAACTCCGCTGGAAAGTCGCTGCCTGCAGTTCACAAGGACGTAAATGTACACTACTTTGCGCTTTAAGGTGTTCCCCTAATTATTGAGCAGCGCAGATTGTTTATACGGTAATCTGAAAAAAAAATTCGCAGACCTGCTCCTGTTTTTTCTGGAATCCAGTAACGGCATGGCACATGTCGTACACCTTGGTGTGGGCTCCGAAAAAAATCAGCGGTCATCCGTGGTAGATCATAGTCACGACTTCAGCAAGAGTCCACAGAACTTTGCTAGAGCTATTCCCATTTTGGTGACCCCCCCATTTCGATTCTATAGAAACCTGTGTGCAAGAAAATGAAGGTCACACCAGCCCTTCGGTGTGCAGCTGGTGAGAGATAAGTCCCAGTAGCATTCATATATTATTCATATATAAACATGCGTGCTATCATATATACTACATGTACAGAAATGGTGCGGATGATCATATGGCTAAAGAATCAAAGAAAATTTACAGAAGCTCGCACTCGCGAGTTGGACTCTCGGTGGCAAGCAATGAAACTTTGATTACTTTGACTCCCGTTGATCTTGCAAATTAGACCCTCCGCGGCACGGGGGCGAGGAATGTGACCTTGATTACCTTGATTACCTCGACTCCCATTGATTCTTCGAACTGATCGAGCTCGCGCCAGTAATTCTTCCATTTGTCCCGGTCGCGTGCCAGAGTCGCCCAGTGGTTCCTCCTCTCGAGCGGAACACGAAGTAATTATTAAATTGATAATATTAATTTAATATTAATTAATTATAGCATCATAATTTTCCTTGAAGGACTTCGTGAAGAAGTTTGACCACCGGTTCGGCGGTCTTCCTGTAGTGCGTTTAAAATCGGGGAGAACCCAGTCGCTCACGGCTCTGGTCCAACGGTAGTCGTTAAAGTACATCACGTGTGCGGCCTACCTTATCTTACTTTCCTTGGCGAACTCTAATCTTCGCTGATTCGATGTAGGAGAGAACTTCGAATTCTCTCTCTCTCACTTGCGTGAAACAGGATGCCCTTAGCATCACTCTCCCAATTCTTCTATGACGATCACCGCGTTTTCCTCCTGGTTGCGAAATCCTCAGGATGTTCTTCGTGTTCTTTACTTCATCGTCGGTGCTCCTGTATGCTCCCCAAGCCGTTCGTCATTCTCCTGACCAGCTTGGGAGTCAGATCTTTCTTAATGTTTATTTCCCGACCCAGATGAACGTAGGTGGTGCATTCGCACATGTTCCAAGTGTGAATGGGCCATCCGATACCCATCCGTTACGCATGAACATCGTCTTTTGCAGATTCAGCTGAAAAAGAATGCATGTTAATGTTTCGTCGAATTCGATCCGCATTCGTTCCGCTTGACTGATGCTAAGTGTTATTAAATATGCCGACCATCAATCTTCACTCCCATGTCTTCCCATTCCAGCTTTCGCATTGCGTACTCGAGGGTGGTTGTGAATATTTTAGGTGAGATTGAATCACCTTTTTGCACCTCTCTCTTCAATGATGATATTCTTGTAGAATGGCGAAATTCTGGTCGGGAAGTTGCTGTACAACTCTCGATGTACATCTTTATGTACTGAGTAGAGATGCCCTGGTTGTACAAGGCTTCTATGACCGCTTCCGTCTCAACTGAGTCAAAGGACTTCTTCAATACAATGAAAGTGAGACAGAGCGGCATCTTGTGATACCTCGATGAGTTTCGAAACATGTGAATGTGGTGAATCGTGCAATTTAAATTGAGTACTTTCACAACCTATTATGTGCGTTCGACTGATGATCACAGTAAGAGAGCTGGTACGCCTGGCTCCTGTCGCGGCGACTACAGTCGTCACGAAGTCACTGACGGCATCGCTGGTTACATGCAACCCTCCACAGCTTCCAAAAATGCCACATCTCTTTGTCAACATCTGGTCGGGCCATTTTGTCAACATTTGCGGAATCCTCGGATAGGAGCGTATTATTTGTACATAGTCTTTACAAAAAAAGCTTCCTAAGGTTGCATTCAAAACAAAATCTGCTAGAATTATTCGCTAACTTTTTCCCATGTCTTTGTTTACTTGTATTCCAGAAGATGTTCGAGCAAGGAGTCAAAAAACCAGGTAACTTTCACATTATGAGAATTTCTAGTACCGGTGCTAGTTTACATTTTTGAGGTGTCGATGCTCAGTTGGCTAAAAAAGCTGAGAGTTCGCTTAAGAATGTCCAACAAAAATTGAGAAATGGAATAAAAGCTGTGAGTTAACGAGAACTATTTAGTTGAGCAATCTGTATTTCAGCACAATCTATGTTTTAAAAACAAGACAAAATAAAAAAAAAACACTTACACAAGTACTAAAATATTCAGGAAAATATGGTGCTTGAGCGAACCAAAAGCTTCACGTCAAAGAATTTCACAGCTTATGTAAGCAATTTGAATGAGGCGTTGATGAGCACAGCGGAGAATTCCATGGTATGGTGGATTTCATCCTTGATTCATTTTCGAAAACAAAAAATTAACTGACTTGAGAATAGCGTATAAAAAGAGTAACTTATTGGATAGGGTGAATTGAAGAGAAATATTAGGTTGGTGAATAGGTTCTTACGCTTGGAAAACTGTATGCCTCCGACGCGTCCTCTATCACAACAATACCGGTAGTAGTGCGCCACAGGCAGTTAATGATTCAAAATTCTAATCACTAAAATTTTTAGGAAAAATTTGAGAACCAGTATCAAAAAATAATTCAATAAACCTTTCGCCATAGACTTCTCTTAGGTTTCTTGCTATCTGAGCCGTATTAATGCCCGCATTTAAAGTAACGAAGAAACACGTGTCGGAGATTATTCACTTCTTTCGTCATGCTGTTGGATCGTTTTTAATGTAAATTTTCTTTTTTTTTGGAGGCCCATAAAACGGAAGTCCACACTTTATTGTGACAAAGTACAGTTCATTTGTAGAGCATTTTGCTTTGTTGTTAAACCGCTTTGAAAAAAAAAAGCGAGAAGAAACTTATTCATCATTTTTTTTTGAGTTAAGTTAATCCAAGTTACTTTTTGAACGGATCAAAAACCACATCTGAAGATCTTCCATGGTGTACCAAGTATAGTGAAGGCAGAGACGATTTTTGCCATGCATTTGTAGACGCAACGGAGGCGCTCGCCTCGTAGTCATAGTCAGGAATTTCTGGCAGCACTCGGTCCATTAACGATTTCATCATGAATGCATTATGTTTTTGCAAGCATGAGTAGCATTGTTGAACAATATAAATGATAAAGAATAAAGTCTTTGGCGGTGATCGATCCGCTACGAATTCGCGAACGCGTTCGACTTCTACTCCGAATCGTTTGAGATCTACGAACGTGTGTTTCGCCTCCACAATGACTTGCTGTGGCTAACAAATGCATCAAATTAACATCAAATTAACAATTTTATCGACCTCGCGAGGATGAAAGTCTTGGTTGACCGAGACGGCACTGAGACATTCATCGCGCAGTGCCATATCATAGCATCAAGACCCAGCAGCACGATTTTCTGCTTCAGAATAGAGTTTCGCGTTTCTAGTTGTTCATGTGCACCTTCCTAATAATTTGTACAACTATACATTGACTATATATTCAAAGAAAATAATAAAACGAATGCGATCTATTTCCTGAAGGATTCCCTAAATTGATGAGTGGTTAAAATATTTTCGCGAGGGTTAAATAAAATAATTTTTACATTTTTTTATGCTTAGTTTTCGTATCCTACAGATTACAGTAACTAGAAAAACATGGAATTTAACATTCAGACATCGCTAATTGATATGTCTCCACGATGCGATAGTATGATGTCAATATGGAACGATATTGGTTGGTATGTGTGTCATCTTATTTCCCGTCCACTTTCGGGTATTTGGGTAGCAGTTGGTAAGTTGTTGTTGTTGTTGTTGTTGTTGTTGCTGCTGTTGAATGAGTAAACGAAAGGATTCTATTGTCATAGCCTATATCTCATGCACTTCAATTTTGGGACCTTAAGGTCTCAGCGACAAATATCATAATAGACAGGCGCACGTTAGTTTATAGTCTTTAACGGAGGTTTTTCTACATAAGGCAGTAGGGTTGACTTTTTGCACATGTTCGTCACTTTGCGCTATCGGCAGCCATATCCACTGTCGCTTCTTGCTGAGCAGCGATGAAGTGCACAGAAGAAAAACAGATCAGGCGATTTCCCTGATTTTTTTACTAACTTAAAAGCAGCGTACTACGAATTGTCGAAGTACCGAAACCCCAAGGAGAGTGGACAGTTTGGGTTGTAGATTATGACTTCGCTGACTTCGCTCATCTTCCCCTGGTCGTTCCTAAAAAAATGGTACGGAAGATGGTGTTCACCCTGCGAAACGGCGACAGGCAACGGGTCACCCTTGCGCACGTGCCGCTTCCACGGACGAGCGGTCGAAGATTAGTGAGGTCTCGTCACCAGCCTATTGAAGTGAAACCAATAGATAGGATCCTTTGGGGACTGAAGCTTGCACAAGGGTGCGCGTTCTAACGTCCCTCGTAAGAAGTAAAGCGGTTCCCACGCCGTTTTTAAGAACTAACTTTTTTAGAACTACTAGGGGGAATTGAGCGGTGCCACAGTCATTTTAGTAATCTCCAACCCAAACTCTTCGTTCCCGCTGTTGTTTCCATATCACGTCAGTTTCGTGATACGCTGCCTTTAATCTCTATCCCTGACAAAGACGAAAACACTGAACTATATGCATGAGTTTTAAATAAACATAAAAACATTTTAGAAGTAACAGCATTATCTTCAATAATTATATATAAAGCACTATTCGATGCTACGAAGTATCTGAAGAGTTTCGATAATCCCTCATCTAAATCTTCAATTTCGAAGAAAGGAACTCCATCGAGCAGAACTCCATCGAGCAGAACTCGATGAACTCCAACTTTAAAGGTGAGATTAAAAGTGCAGTTCAAATTTGGAAAGGTTTAAGGGATTTTTTCAGGTAGCATGAATTCAGTGATATGTCGCTTCCTTGGTTCTAAAACGATACGATTAGCATGTTTTCTCAATTAAATAAAATTCTGGATTTCTTTCCACGCGTCGTTTCATTTGATTCTTTAAACTGGGGATGTACAATGATCTTCTTTTTATCTGCATGACACTTCTTCCATCTACTCTCTACCATTTTTCGATGGAAGCGGATCGCATTCAATCGGTTAAGAATATTCGACATGAACAATGGGTGTCGTGCTCCAAGTCCACTCTTTTGGAGGACTGCCCGGATCCGGAGAGGCACGCACTGGGCTAACCACCTCACAACGGTCTAGCTTCTCCGAACCGTCGAGCTCGCGTCCAGGGTCCCATATCCCTGGCCCGATTATCCCTCCAGGGGCCTCGGGGCTGCCCCTGATCCCACGCCCACAACTCTACTGTGTGTGGATGCGATGCGGTATAACTGGTTTTCATGTGCAGTTCTATCCTAATGATGACAATACATGGGAATAACAAAATACACGACATCAGTAAGGGTGGATCGGTGCGGGTCTGTCAAGTGGTTCAGTGGTTGCTGTTCTCGGCTATTAATTGGATGACAGCTGCGGTTCGGAGCCCAGGGCACCCAGTTGTGGATACTACTGGTAGAATTGGTTGCGGATGGTGGGTAATGGTAGCGGATGGTGAGTAATGGTAGCAGATGGTGGGGTGTGGTTAAATGTGGTGATCAATCAAATACGACGTCATAAGAGAACGAACACCATAAAGGAAGCGAAAAGAAAACTGGACACCGCGTGCTCGGACCCAGCAGTTATATACGGCGGCTGACGCAGGAACGCTACCGTAATACATTGCCGATGGTAATCTTTCCCGCGCCACGTGAGAAAGCGTGCCGGCTAGCTGATAAAGTCGTGCCGGGCACGAGAACGGGGAATAGCCAGATATTTTACAATGGCAAAGGCTTGTGCTAACAGTAATAACAGTTGTTAGTTTATAGTAGCCTTAGTTTGTACCCGTACACAAAAAGTATGAGTTGTGAGACGCAGAACCCATGACTTTCAATATTGTTAACTACGGCTAACAATTTAGCCGTTTTCGTCGTTTGTTCAGTCAGAACACGGGAGATCTCGCGTGAGGACATTTCTCACCTTCTAGCAGTAGCAGAAGAATGACCCGTTAACCCATCACAGCATCTATCAATGTGCTATGAAGCGCCAAGCGTTCAGTATAAAACTTAAGCGGATTTCCAGCTAAGCTCTGCTGCTTCTTGTTCCTGTTTTATCGCACACCTATGGATGTTTTAAATAGATAAATAAATAAATGAATAAGTTTTAACAGTTCTACCTATCTTGTCCTTTGTTCAGTGAAACTCCTCGCCCAGAACAACGTAAAATTCCATAAATAAATGAATGATGATAGGTGCTAAAACTGTAAAAATGAAGAGAAGGAAAGCGTGTATGGCCGTGAGCAACGAACAATTTCGAACAAACGGAACAATTTACGCCGTTTCAAATCCGATTTAGGAGGTGCTCCACTAAGTTGTGGTAACATGCAGAGTCAAGCATGTAGCTGAGAATAAACCCCCTGAAAACGACCCTATCATCTCGTTCTTTCTAGTATAGCCGCGCATAGCAACGAAAAGTTGGTTATAATAAACAAAGTTAAAGAAACAAATTGGACGATTAATTAATAAATCAAATAATATAATATAGCAAATACTAATAAATAGTGCTATATTGGATACTAATATAAAGTGCCGCAAGTAGAATAAAAGTATCATGATCATGATCATTCTATATAATAACGGGTTTATTCTGTCACGTGTGTGCTTGTGTGTGTCAGTCACGAAATTCGAAAAAGAGGGTGCGACCGATCCACCGGAGTCGAGTTGGTGCGCCGGCGCCAGATAGCTATAAAAGGGAGTGCGACGGGTCCACCGGCGTCGAATTGGTGAGCTGGCGTGGCAGAGCGGTTAAGGGAGGAGACACAGGTCCAACGGCGTAGGATTGGTGGCCGGCGCCAGATAGCTGTAAAATGTGGTGCGACGGCTGAGATAGCTTTGTGTGCATGTCGCAAAAGGTAAATGGTTGCAGCCGTTTCAAAGCCGTGGCCACTGGGCAAGTTCGTTTCCAACTTTGTGACTTTATGACCTCCACGCCTCCACGAGTCTATTTCCTTCTTTTTTTTGTCAAAGGTTGGAATTATGCCTTCCTCAGAAAGTGGAAACACGAATGAAACCGGCTGCTTAAATAGTAGCCAACAGTTTACATGATCTGAAGTAGAACGTTATCTAGTAGGGTGATGTAATTTACGTCATTTTATGCCAAAACATCATCCTTTGATAAACTGTTGAGGGGAAACAGGAGGAAAATTCTGTTTCCCCTCAATAGTTATCCCAACAGTTTAAGTAATGCTTTCAAATTTCGTCTATAATATATAGGTAAGGAGTGTTTGAAGCTGAAGTTTGAATGTTCTCCAAATGTGGAGGTGACGCGTTTAGAAATAAAGACTGTGAAATCTTTCGAAAAACAACTAACAAAATCACATTCTAGAAGCATTTTCCAACTATTTTCTAGTTCCTACACACAATTTCCGTTATTGGCAGTGACTACAGACGATGAATTATTCGATCCCCGCCGGAATCTTAATTTTTGCAAAACCGAAAAAAAAATTATCGGGACGAACCTTTCACCGGTAGTTTTTCTGAAATTATATTTAGAGCACTGTTCATCGCAGATAGGTGTTATTTAGAGATCATTTTAGCAATTAGAACCAGTCCAAGATTGGAAATTACTGCTGGACTGGTTGGATTTTAGTAGCTTGAAATAAATATGAATGACGGGCTACAGAAGAGACGGAGGAAGGCAAAAGTGGCTGTTTTCTGTAATGGAGGATTTGCGCTAAAATGGTTAAAATATCTTCTTCGGAGACTTTCTGATTTTTTTGAAGGCTAGTTGAGAAGTTAAGAAATTTAGCACTTTCTTCAACTTTTTCTCAACTAGCTTTTGAGAGAATGAAAACTACCTGAAAGAAAATAAAAAATAATTGTGATCGCAAAAATCTCTGCCTACAACATGCTTTGAACCGAACTGGTCTTTATAAACTACGAGCTGAGTTATTGGACCTTGCTTGAAATTATACAAATTTTGATGCGTTGCCGAAAATCTGAGATTTCGCACTTTTTCCCGTTGCGAGATTATAGTAGTGCGGTTGAAACATTCCATGCTATGTTTTTATAGAGCATCACGAAAAACCCTTAATTGCAGAGTTTGGTCTCTGTAGGTCTTATGGTTCTTACAAAAGATAGTTGAGAAAAACTCGAAAATTTGAGGCAAATTTTAGAATTTTTCTCAACTAAGTATCAAAAAAAGCAAGCAGAGCTAGAAGCACCAAACTTTGTACAAATATAGAAGATTTTTCCCTCTACAAATCGCAGCCAGCCTTATTGCATGAAATTTTTTGATTTTGAGCGTCGATATTCAGAAACTCGTGCAGCCTACATTGTATTAATTTTATCCCTAATATCCCTCTAGACGTTTTTTTTTAACAGTAACAGCGTCGAAATTGATCTTTCGAGTGACGATTATAAATTCGTCACTCTCGAAAGAGAAATGTGCTCTTTTAATTCTCGCACACTAAATGCAAAAACCTCACTTTTGTTTTGCATCTCTTAATATGAGTTTATTTGCAATCGACAATCCCCTCGCCTTTTTCTCTTTTCTGAGAAGCAGAGAGGAAAAAAGCGAAGAGAGCATTAAGACCCCCCTCCTTTTCCGACACCCCTCTTAAGACCTCCTGTTGAGAAATTCTCTCGCTTGACCCTGGTAAATGTTCCCGATAAGGAATTTGAGAGTATAGGTTACACATATTCTGATTTTCTATGCACTGCTAAGACTCCAGAGAATCAAGTTAATGTAACAATTCAGCCTCTTCACCTGCGGTGGCAAGTGTGGTGTCAACCTGTCCATCCTGTACAAATGGAGTGATTGATTGCTTTTCCCTCTCAGGGGCGATTGTAGCACTGTTGGTAAGAGATTTCGCCATGTTCGAACTATCGATTGATGGTTCGAGACCGCCCTGGCGCCAACCAAGCATTTCATTCTTCCGGGGTCCATAAATTGGTGTCAGAATTGTCTGGGAGGATAAAAACACTGACTTGATATATCGGCTAGCCCTCCCAAGACACTGCAAAGGTCAGGTACACGTTCGTAAACTTCAAACGATTCTGCGTGGTGGCGCAGCCCAGGGTGCATACAAAGAGGGTCCCGGCAGAATTTCGAGCATGCTCCGGTCATGCCTCGTCAGAGCAATTAGCGACGGTGCGTGTCCTAAAGAGATTCACTTTCGTTGGCACCTAAATAGCTGACTATGCTTACCTACCGCTAATCATACGCTGGATCACCGGCTAGGATATAATTCACTATCTACCAAATTGTTTTAGAGAATCAGACACATTCATTGCAATTTTGTGACGTGAGGTGATCTCAATTTTGTAATCGTACCAGAAGCAAGAGAAATCCTCACGTGAAATATGAGATAGGGATGTATCTAATAGCTTCGAATTACGTGCATAAAAATTTTCGTTGAAACGGAAAATTCCAGTTTTCAAAAGTAACGGTAATGAGAATTATCGTTATCCTCTGCAACTCCCAAGAAAGCAACTCCCAAGCTTTTTTGTAGCCTAATTTATTTCTGGACAGAGGGACCTTCTGTATCTCTGACTTCTTGGAAGTCTGGGAAAAAACTTGTGGGAAAATCGTGGGAACGTCCTACCACTGTGGTGCAAGGGCTGTATTTTCTCAACTTGCCAACAAAACTGGATATCTTTGCGTTTTACTAATGGTAGGCCCATTAGTAACGCAAAAATATCCAGCCCAGACTAAGCAAAATCGCTTCAACACTGACTTCACATTTCTGACAATTCCTAAAATTTCCAGGAGAAAGGTATGTTTTTGAATAAACTTTTCTTTGTTCGAATAAATTTTTATTCTCTTTTTCATAAACCATTAAATATGAATGTATTTTATATCTGAGGAAGAAAACAAGCAACAACCATAGTTCTCTTCCTTGTATATGGCTTAATTTATATTTTGAAGAACAATTTGTACAATTTCTCTTTACATGGTCGCAACTTCAGGCCCCTCTGCATCGGGTTGGTTCTAAAAAAGCATGTTTTTTCACTCACATATTGATATTATTATTTATTAACGAGAAAATCACCTTTGATGTTTGTTCCTCGTTCATCTCTTCAACTTCAGAGGGAGTTTCTGGAGGAGCGAAATTTCGTAAATGTTTCGTCGTCATAAGCAAACCACAAAAAGCAAATATAGAAAAAATAGCCGCGATCACTGAAGCGGATCATTCAGTCCACATCCTTTTCGGATTTTTTTCTTCAAAACACCAACTCACAACATGCCATCCATTGCCCTTGGGCCGGTGCTGCAACTCGAGCATACAAAAATTCGTCTAATATTGGTCGATAGGCGTTGAGATTAGCGCATCCGCCAGATTCCTGTTTGACCTGACTCTGAACAGTAATCGATTTGTCATCTGAAGTCATGTTTACTACTTATAACCCTTAAGAACTAATTAATAACTGAAAATCCGCTAGTAGTTACGGTTAGTACGATCTCGTCCTCGATCCGATAAGAGAGGAAGATAGGAGATCTATACATGTCATATTTACCACATATCCTGCATACATCTCAACCAATTCTTTTATGGTACTTTCCAATGCGTCTGTCAACCAATCCACAATTTGACTGTGCCCATTTTGTACGTAAGAGATCTTTGAAAAAAAAAACAAGAATAATATCTCGTGGCTTTCATCCATCCATTAAGAAAACAAAAAATTCACCTTTTGTACCACTTCCTTTGCTTGAACAGCTATTTCACTGATAGCATTTCTGAACTCAATTATAGGTTTTGAAATAGCTGAAGAAATGATTAGTAGCGTATTGTGGCATGAAAAATAAGATTACATAAAGTTTTCAGGATTTTAGTCAACTACGAGGCTACGCATACATGTGAATCAATGTGAATCAAAATAAAATTCTTAAAACATAAAAAAAAGAGTTAGAAAATTAGCAGAATTGGAATCAGTTTTGTCTAGGAGGACAAAAACACAGATCGGGCACATTAGTTGGCCCCGCAACTCATTGTAAAATATAAATCGTATATGTAGATGAAAAGAATATGTTAGGATATCCGTTCGGTTTAATGATGATTCTCTGGGACCCACATTAACAGACGTTGGAGAACCCTCCTCTAACACTTTCGCCTACTTCCGTTTGAGGAACTCTTTCGTTCTGGATTGAAGGCATCACACCAAGAATCTGATGTGGTATGAGTTTACGAAGGACAAACTTTACACGAGGTCGTAGATTGCGGATTCAGGGGTGGTTCCGCTCATCTCTCCCTACTTGTAGAGAGTAAAAAACCGCGTGAATGACTCCATTTTTCACGACGAGTTGGAACACTCCACTTTGGTACACGCGCCGCAACCAACTGCGCAGCGATCGAAAGCCAATGAGTTCCACTCGATTGTCTATTGAAGTGAAACGAATGAATTATCAATAGATTGCTGAGGAGGCTAGAACGTATACATATAGTATCGTTCTAGCGTTCCACGTAGGAACTAAAGCGGTTCCCACTACGCTTTTTTTTAGCAGGATCAGGAAAAGATAAGCGGAACCACCCGTGATGCTGCCTTTAAGCTAATCATCCAAACACTGGTAACCGTTATTCTCTCATAGCGTCCTGGACGAGAACAACGGCGCTACCAATGTCCTGGTGACTAACTTAAAGGCATCACCCCACCAATCTGAGGTGGTACGGATTTCAGGTGGAGTATTCGCATACGGGATAGTAGATTATGGAGAATGTTGCGCTTCCGTCCAATCCTTCCTAATTGCCGCAAAAAAACGACCCGGAAGATGCGGCGCTGCACATGGCTGGCGCGCTCCAATCGAACTCCTTGTAGAAAATAGTTCGCCGGTGCGCTCGAAGCTTTTTCTGGACCGTTTTCTACGGGAGTTAGGAAAAAACGAACGGAATCACCCTCTTCCCCATAAATCTGCGGCCCCGTATACGAATACTCCAGCAGAAATCCGTACCACTCCAGATTCGTGCGGTGATGCCTTTGACCATAAACGAATGAGTTCGTCATGGGCCGTGAGTGAATGTGTGAGAGGAGGGTTCACCAACTTCTATAAATGTGGGGTCACCAAGTCATCCTTTCTGTCAAATATCCTACTTTTACAGGAAATCTGACAGATATGGTGACTTAGTAATCCACTACACTAATGTACAAAAAAACAGACCATGTTTGATCTATAAAGGTTATGAGGTTACGTGCAATTGTAGCAAATTCGCTCCTTTCTTATTCTTCTTTATCGAACATCCGTATTTAGATGTTTTCGAATAAATAAATATATATTCAGAAATTTATACGACTACGGAGTAGAAATATTATACGATTCACAGGAAAAGATATCAAACTATTGCGATGGTTCTGGTGAATAGCTTAGGACACTTAGGACAAACATTAAAAACTTGAATTCAAATTAAAATTCATTAGTTACTATCAATTTTCAATCATATATTATTGAATAATATTATATAATTATGTATATTACTTTATTATTAGTTAAAATTTGAGATTTAGTTTTAAATAGTAGGATTATTACAGAGAGCAATTACAAGAATCTACAAGGGGAATTCAAAGTACTCACCTTTGCGATACGCACTAAAGTCAGTCTTTGACAAAGTATCGTTAATATCCTAAATAATGCCAATGTAGATGTTTCGTATGATTATTAGCATTCCATCTATTAAGCTGAGCTCTGGGTTAGTCTAAATAACTTCCGCTTTGTTTCTCATACATTTCTCTGGATGGGGACAAACAGTTAAAGGCATTACCCCACGAATCTGAGGTGGTGCAGATTTCCGGTGGAGTATTCGTATACGGGATCGTAGATTATGGAGAGAAGGGTGATTACGTCCATTTATTCCTAATTGCCGTAAAAAAACGGCCCGGAAGATGCGGCGCCGTACAAAGCTGGCGCGCTCCAGTCGAACTCCCTGTAGAAAATAGTGCGCCAGAACGCCTGAAGCCGTATCTTCCGGGCCGTTTTTTACAGCAATTAGGAAGAAATGGACGGAATCACCCTCCTCTCCATAATCTACTATCCCTCATAAGAATACTCCACCGGAAATCCGTACCATACCAGATTCTCGGGGTGATGCCTTTAACTATGACGTATTGAACTTCTTTGCTAACTCTCTCGTTGTTTGACGTGAATTTCATTTCAATATTAATTTCAAAATGTCGTCATCGTAGTCAGGAGGCCGACCATCCTTTGATGGGTTACCAATCATTCAACATAGACACTATATATCATTTGAACCGTCACCGCAGGACTAAAGGGTGCGCTATAAATATGGTTATACTAAAGGTGGATTATTTACTCAAAATTAATCACGAAACAGCAAAACTTTCATTAATTATCTAAGTCCTATCCTTAGGTCGCTGGTTCCTTATTCTCATTCTACTCTTTTCTCGTTGCTGGATTTTCTATTGTTTATTTGTATTCATTCCTTGCCTCTTACTCTTTGCACGCCTTTGAGCGGAATAAATAAACAAGCAAATGAATAATAAATAAATAAATAACAAGAAAAATTGGTTGTTATTCAATATGGCCTCCCTTCGCATGAATAACTGTCTTCAGACGCTTAGAATGGGGTTGCTCGTTGCGTAAAACGGTGTTCGGGACGTGAATGGTGTTGGTTGCAAATTATGCGTTATATGTTGTTGAGATTATACGATGTAGAAGTTGAAAAATATTTGATAAGCTGAGAAAAGACTTCTTTGTCGACTTTTCTTATACATATACGATCTAGAATCCATTCCCCTGGATAGCTTCTACTTGAAATATTTCCATAAACAGAAGAAGTGGCAAAGAAAATTGGAAGGATGAGAAGATTTGTTTGAAGAAAAAATCACGCACGGAAAAGTAACGATGTTTATGGCGCACCCTGTATTACCTCTTGTAAATTCCCAACGCATCACATGGTGTAAGTGTATTTTGTTTTGATTTTCCATTTTCAAGATGAAAAAAGAAAAAAATCAATGTGCACGACGCTTGACTGTTGCCCAAACATTAACCGATGTTATGACTGCATAGCGATTAAAAAATCGTTTGTTTGGGTAACCTTGTATTGCATACGTAAATAATAACAATAGCTATGATGTATCTCAGCGGAAATTATTTATAACTCAACCTAATATTTCACAAATATAGTCGGGTCAAAACGACATGACACACGAGTGTAGTTGCGGTGCCTTTGCGTACGCGTTCGAAACGGCACGGTGGATGCAGCAGTTGGAAGCGAGTTGGGACCGTTGGGACCGTCGCAAACTGCAGTGACGGATGGTGCCAGCAAGGGTTTCACCGCGCTCCTGGCCACTACGCTCCACCGAAGCGCTTCGAAAGAAGCCGCGTACGCAATTGCGTACGTGCTTCATCTCGTTTTGACCATACTATACCACCAACACGTAGAGAAGCAAGATGAAGATCTCTATTTACAAATTTCATCAAATTTGATTCAAATTTACTTGTGAAGCGGTGAATATATTTGCAAAAACGCTCTTGTGCTCTTCCAAATTCTTCAAAAATATTTGGTTAAAGTCGCTTTCTTGAATTGAACTTTTTAGAATCTGAACTATTACTGCTGTTAGAGATTTCGTATATAAACCGCACCAAAATCACACTAACCATACGCAACCTTTGAGGAGTAAGCAACTCATCTAATCCGACTGCACTGTACAGTTTTTCACCTTTTTCACATCTTGCAAAAACATCCCTAAAATATTTAATCGAAGAATCGACATAAGCAAAAAACAATTTGAACGTATAAACCACAAAAGGCCTGAATTTGACTAATATGTTTCGTACATTAATTTGATGTCCACAGTGTTTTCTGAGCTATTTGTCCTCATAGAAAGAATAGATTTTTCAAACACGTTCAAATCAGCGAATAGTCCTTTTGCCGAAACCATGACTCCGAAACCAAAGAATAGGCCAAGGCTGAAATTATTCTTTTCTGATATAACTAATGAAATGTTGATTCTTAGATCCATAAAGTTGGTAAGAAAAATTTGATCATATATGGAGTGCTCATATAGGGTGGTTCATATGAAATATGACAGACAATAAAAAATTAAGGGATGCAGTGATTTGTTGGGCCAAAAATAACGCTGAGGACATTGACCGGACCTTTCAGCAAGATTGAGCGCCAGCTCACAGTGCAAAGAAGACACTGGAGTAGTATGAGACCAATCTTTCGGATTTTAGGCGAAGGATGTTTGGCCCTGACCCCAACCGTTTGGATTTTGCTGATTGGTCGGTCTTGGAGCAAAAATCCTGCTCTTTTAGGCAGAGGTCACTGAATTTGCTGAAATGAGCGCTGGAAAAGGCATGGAGTATGGGAGATCGCGCGCATTCTCAAGAATTTCCGGAAGAGGATGTATGCTTGTTTGAAACTAGCGGCGCTCGTTTTGAATGTAATGCGATGAGATTTTATGCAGAATTTAATAACTATCGAATGAAAAATTCTTATTTCCACTGATTGAGGCTAAGTTCGGGTAGATATTTGCATCACACTTCATGTGGATCACTCTGTAGTCAGGCTAAAGAATCCCAACCTTGCCCACGGCAAAAGATTCGCCTAGTGCAGACTCTCGACGACGGAGTTCAGAAATTCAGTCTCGACTACACTTCCATATTATTCATATGTGGAAGGGTGTAGCGCAGTCGGTTAGAGGTTCGCAGTAACCGCACGGTAGAGTGGTTGAAACCGCCCTAATGCCATCCAAGCCTTTCATCCCTCCAAGGTCGATAAATTGGTGGTACCAGGCTTGTGCAGGAGGATAAAAACACGGACTCGACCATCGCCTGTCCCGCAACTCATTGTATAGGCCAGTTATACGTTCCAAAACCTCAACGATTACGAACTGCAGAAAAACCAATGGGCGCATCCGAAGTGGATTTTTACGTAGGTGTCGTTATCCTTTATCCTTTTTATGCTTTCATATATGTAGTACCGAATAAATCATTGGACAGATTCCAAGATTTTCTGAGGAATTTGCGTTTGGGACCGCGCTGCGCAGTAAAATCTGCACCAAGTATCTGCAACCGAGTGGTTGCGGTGCGCCTTTCAATTGGAGTAAGACGGAGAGAAGAGGGGTGGGTGGTACCAGCGCAGAAAGGTGCGTTGCACCAGACGCGTCGTGGGGCACCCGGTTGAAGATATTATCATTGATAGTGGGTGTTTAGGTGCGAAATTGAGGCGATAGTTCTTGTCCCTTCAAATTTTTGAAACCTGCGATAAAATAGCTAAAGATACGTGAATCTGAAATAATGATACGCAGCATATGAACTCACGAAAACATGATGAAAAGAATAGCGCCAAAGATAATTGTTATATAGGCGAAAGCGCCAATCAGTTCCGCTGAAGTTCTAGATAATTTCCCACGACTCGGCATTTTTTCATCGAAAGTTAGTCCATTCTTATGATTGGCGTATATTCTGTAAATTTCTGTGATTGTATAACGTAATTAGTTTTCCTGTAGTATGTGCATAAGATTCAGACTAACAGACCTCATGATAAGAGCAACAATAGCGTACGTACACATCGCAACAATCATTATCGGAAACCAAATTCCCAGGAGAAGATAGGAGGCCGAAGATGCGACACCCTTAATTGAATTGATCAGTATCAGATGCGTTTTGTTTTTAAAAAATATAATTGCAATTGAAGTGTAGAAACATTGGACACATATGAGATGAATGTTGCAAATACGGACGAAATGGGAGAATATAAGCGCGACGACGCTCAATATTCTGTATTCGTGCTAAAAATGGCGCGACGAGATGCATGGAACCGCTCAGCCTTTTAAAACTCATTTATAGTCGACCGCTCCCGGCACGTCCGCGTCTACGAGCGAACAGCCGACGACCAGTTAGGTCCCCTCACCAGGCTATTCAAGTAAAACCAGTGAATGGGCTGCTGAAAGGACTGGAACGTGCACAAGAGTGCGTGCTCGAACGCACCTCGTAGGAACTAAAGCCGTTCTCGCGTCGTTTTTTTTACGACGACTAGGGTGAGATGAGCGGAATCACGTTGAGTTCTGCAACGTACTATCCGAACTCTACGCTTTTGCGGCGGGTTCCGCACCACGTCAAAATCGTGATACTTTGTCATTAATATTGCGTGAAACCCAACTGCTTACGGCTCTGAATCAACGGTTGTCGTCGAAATGCATTACGTGTACGCCCTAACTTATTTTGGTTTCCTTAGCAAATGCGATTTCTCTAATCTGCTAATCCACTAATCTCTGATCAGTGACGTAAGGCAGAGCTTCGTATCTCTTCCTTTATTCCTCTTCCTTTGAACCGGGATACCCCCTAGCATCACTCTCTCATTTGCGCGTTCAATGACGGTCACCGCGTTTTCTTCCTGCTTGCAAAGTCCCCGGTTTTTGAGGAATAGGTCGAAGCAGGAGGTACGGTGGTGTTGTAGAGGTGAGCACGGAGCCGAATGTTCCTAGTCTTCTTCACTACATCCTCGATGCTCTTATAAAGGTTAAAGGATAAGATGTTTGGCGTTAATCCGCTTGGAATGCGCCACCACGTTCACTCCGGATCAGAATCAGAATCGTTTCAAGTTACGAACGTGTAACTGGAATATACAATGACTTGCTAGCCAACGTCTTAAAGGCATCATCCCACAAATCCGGGGTGGCGCGGATTTTAGGTGGGTTATGCCTATAGGGGGTCGTAGATTGTGGGGAATAGGATGATTCCGTCTATTTCTTCATAATTGCCGTGAAAATGGAAGATGCGGCGCGTGCACAAGGCTGGCCTGCTCCAATACGATTCGTTGTGGAAAATACCGCCTCGGAACGCTCGAAGCATCTTCCGGGCCGTTTTTTATGGCGATTGGGAAGAAATGAACGAAATCAGGCACAACACACCTGAAACTCGCACCACCCCAGATTCGTGCGATAATGCCTTTGAGTCAGTGTTTTATCCTCCCAGCCAAGTCTGGCACCAATTTATTGACCCCGGAGGGATGAAAGCTGAACACAAGGACGAATTTGGACCTCAGATCGATCGTGGAGGTAGCGAAACCGCTTACTGACTGCGCTACACCCGCCCCATATTATACTTGCACTTATATTTCCTACAAATTCAACTCTAGATACACTAATCGTGTGATTATGTATAGATAATCGAATCTTCAAAACTCCAAGAAGTTGGTAGGGGATGATTCAGTAGAGTATAAGTGGCTACAATCACCATACAATAAACACCCCAAACATTTTCTTAAAGGTTTCAGGAAACATCAGATTTCCGGCCGCATACAAAGCACCTGAGGAGTCGCTCTGATATTATTTAAGGGTAACGCAGGGGCAAGATGGTACAATGCGCATATACACGCGAAAACATTTTGCTGATTGTTCTTCATAAAACATATGCGCTTCATTTTGCAGCTGATAAGACACGGCGAACATGCCATAGGTCAGTCACTCCCTCTATCAGTATTTCTCATAGTTCACTCACTCTCTCTATCAGTATTTCTCATGTAACGAGAAGAGATTTGGGTGATACCGGATTTGGGTGATGCAGAGACGATGCAGCAAATTATGTTAAACCCATTATAAAGATATGGAGAAAGAAAAGCAACAAAAAACGTTGATATTTTATTGCTAGCTGATTATCAATGGTCAGTAAGGGGTAAGTTTGCGAACATGGGGGTATAGCTCAGTGGCAGAGCATTCGACTGCAGATCGAGAGGTCCCCGGTTCAAATCCGGGTGCCCCCTCTAGTTTTGCGTTCTGCGTTTCGAAATCCGATTTACTTCGAACAGAGCCAGGTACATGGACGACTGCTATCATCCGTCAAATTTTACTCGATTCTTTTAAAGAAAAATCCACAATTTTCTGGAGATCTAAAAATACATAAAGATATGCAACTTACAGATCCTATAAGGTACAGTTTCACCTTCTCTTCCACATCCTTCACATTTCTTACGAGCTCTTGCAAAACCTTAAAAATAGAGATGTTATAAACCAATCTAAGAAAACATTTTCACAGCAAAATGTCTGCAATGAAATTGATACACCTTACTTCCTTACATACTTGAAGAAAGTTCTGGAACACTTCCAACATTTTTCGGTTTATCTTTTGAAAGTGCGTTGGTAGAGTCTTCGCCTAAATCCAGAATTCTACGCTATGGAATAGAAATTATATTCTTTCGTGGTATAGTACAAACCTCTGCTTCAAAAACCCTCATTTTTCCAACAGCTTCAAGCTCTGTTATATAGATTTTCTCCAGGAACTCAGTTGACTACGATTGAAAAATGTATAGTTGATGCAAAATGATAATACTATCACTTAATTAGAAGTCATACAAACACATACCACTTTTTTCATTACAGTAACAACATTTTGAATACTAATCTCTCCAGCTGATTTTTGTAAACCTAACGCGTCTTGTTTTAGTTTGCCAATTGCATTAAAAACCTGATCGAATTAATAAAGATTCAAGGTAGGTTGATCTCCAATTTCAGGACTCTCACCTCAGAACCTCTAATAGTCATAAAATTCCGAAGTGCATTATCGGTAATATGATTGGACGAATTGTCTAGCCTCTTCTCTATTTGAGGTACTAAACTTTTCAAATCCATATAACAAATCACGTTTCTGGCATGTATTTGAAGTGGAGCGCTCACGCCTATAAACGAATTTATATGGAATCGAGATAACGAATATCTCACATGAATCACAGCTCCTAGAAAATGTGACAAATACATATTATCTATGTCATCAGATTTTTCAAATTCCAGTACCAGTCTACGCGATCATACAGTACCACACTAGACATCTGACTAGTTATAAAATCAAGAAACACATGCACAACAACGAACAGTCGTTATCAAACGTGATCAACAAGGCTGATGAAGCTCTTCTGCTACAAAAGCAAGCACTGATCCCTTGCTATGCTATGCCACCCATCGACTAATGCATTTTCGCTGCATTTGCTGGCTCCCATCGGAGCAAAACTGTTCGCTGAACGCTAAAGACGCGTAGCGGCAGCTAAGCTGAAAACGTTTGACAACGACTGTATGCACTGAGACTTCGTATTCCGATGCTCAATAAAATCCCTCTAAATATATGGAATCAGAGTCACCCTTAAAGGCATCACTCCACGAATCTGAGGTGGTACGGATTTCAGGTGGAGTATTCGTATACGGGATGGGAGACTATGGAGAGGGGGGTGATTCCGTCCATTCCTTCCTAATTGCCGTAAAAAACGGTCCGGAAGGTGCGGCGCCGCACAAGGCTGCCGCGCTCCAGTCGAACTCTGTTGAAAATAGTGCGCCAGAACGCCTGAAGCCGTATCTTCCGGGCCGTTTTTTACGGCAATTAGGAAAAAATGGATGGAATCACCCCCTTTCCATAGTCTCCCATCCCGTATACAAATACTCCACCTGAAATCTGCACCACCTCAGATTCGTGGGGTGATGCCTTTAAAAGCACTGTTTTAAAAAAAAGTGACGTAACGCTATTTGGTAATTTGCTTAGTTGCTCATATGTAAGTATGTCCACATTTCCATTTCAGGTTGTTCATAAGGAAAATTATCGACCTCGACACTCAGACAGAGAATATTTTGCATTTTTGATATTGTATTAGATTTATACTATGTTATTGTGTTAATCTATGAAGGGAGTAAACATTATTGCCAAAAAAAAAACTCACTAAAAATGTCCCGATTAAGATTTTTCGGCAACTGATCTGCTCCCTGTCGTGACAACTGCGAATTTCGTAACAATAATATTGCTGCGAAAACCATAACTCCAATCGAGATTAAGAGCAATACAAGTGCTATTATAATCCCCAATATCCCAGACTTGTACTGCTGAAAGCGTGGCTAATATTAAGACCGGAAGAAGGAAAATAAACGAGTTAAGAAAAATGATCAAGTACTAAAAAACCAATTCCTGGACTCTAAATATCGCTAGGTTTGTTACAAACGAAGGGGTTCCCGTCGACGGAAATGAACCCTGAGAGTCCTGCACCTTCTTTAGCAGGAGTAAGTAAGTATGGAAGGAAGGATGGAAAGAAAAAAAAACCTTTGGTGGCGAGAAGCACCGCTTTATAAGGATAATAACGGCAACAATTATGAAAATACACGCCATGAAAATACCGAAACCGAATAAAGCAGCGAAATACATCTAAAAAAATTTTATTAAGGAAAGTTTTAGAACGAAAACCACTATGTACCTAATACTTGTCACCATAAGAAATTTTCTTTAGAAATTTTATAAAAAAGTAAGTTAGAGAAAACACTGAACAAAATTTATTATTGCATTTTATAAAAAGCTGAAAATCGGAGATTTACAGGAATACGCTTCTTTGAGGAAGAGACAGGAACACAGTACGCAAGGTGGAGAGGTCAAAAGTGGACGTGATCTTCCTCACCCCCTACTCGATCAGTCCTAAGATCGCCCAAGCAGGCCATTCTTGCCGTTGTCACGCTTCTCAACAGTGGCTGGCGCTTTTTTTTCCGAATCTTATATTCATTTCTCTTTTAACATCGCACTCTCGTTTCTTAATTCTTGGATTTTTTGATCACAAGCTTTCGAGCCGTTTCTCTCGTGTATCCTGACCCAATATATCGTCGTCATGTCTTTGAGACTCGGAGAACCTTCCTTCATCGTTCCTTACCGTTCTGTATCAATGCCTTATTTTCTCTTAATTTATTCATGTTCTTTACATAATTCGTTTCAGGAGATTATTTCGGTTCATTGTTCCCTCCCCCTCCTCGCCCTCCTCCCCTTCCCCGCTCATTTTCCCCCTTCATAGTAGTCCGCTATGGACTTGTCGTCTGATAATCATTCTTTTTTGCCCACTGAATACCGCAATGACGGATTCGTTACGTTTGCTGTAGGTCATCGCAAAAAGGCAGCGGTAAGACTAGAATGAAATGCTGGTATATACACTCAAAAGCGCGAATCACTACCGTGGGATTTGGTAAAGCGACTTCTTTTCACGTTTTCCGTTTTATAATTCAGTTTTCACGGGTCATGACAAAGAAAGGTTTTCTTGTATCAGTTTTACTATTCTATAATAGAAACTGAAGGTATTTCTGCATCTATCACGAAAATACGCAAACATTTTCGTTAATGGTAGGTTCTCGAAATGATCCCAACGTTGAGGAACAACGAAAATTGGAAAAAAAAATGAAAATTTGAACCAGTGACATAGTTTCAGGGAAGATTGGTACAAAGCCTCTACTGTTTCACAAACAATTGAAATATCTTCCTCCCTCTATTCTCCAAAAAAAATTTTCTTTTGAAGTAGCATGTCTCAACGATTCTAGGACATGCAGGTTCGCGCACTTCATCGAGTTCTTATTTCCGTCAAAATTCTTAGACCTGCTTTATAGCAAATGAATAAAATTAAACTATTTAAAACGTACCTGAGAGAATGCCATACGTCCCGGCTTATTACCATCGTTAATCATTTTCTGAATTCTCGTCACTTTGATGATGTCGTAAATAAATAACACATGAATTATCTGTTTGTTTAATAAGAATTCACTTACGCGATAGTGTTCTGGCGGTATGTCGCCAACTATTAATCCCATAAGCTCGGCCGCATGGGAATTATACAAATAAGTGTTATACACTTCAGACTGCTCATAGCCTTCTACCTTCTCATTGCAGACTGGAAAGATTCAGGGTGCTTTGGCAATTCACTTAAATTTCGCTATTTTAAGCGAGGTATGCGCCCCAGTACACATGTTTCTCCGGAGATGCCGTTTGATTTAGAAAGGACAAAGCGCGAAGGAAGAGTGTATCAAGAAGCGGAGGTGCGTAAACAAACGTGTTGCAGTCATTCGAATAGAAATCTATGTAGCTATCTACAATTATGTATTTCCATCGCAGCAATACTTTCATGTCTGTATGCTTGTAAAGTGTCTAGCCCCCTACCACCGTAAACAAGTTACAGGGTTCCAATCTTGCAAAAATTCATAGCGACGAAACAAACCGCGACGCATCTGCATCTAAAACGCAGACAGCCAAGCCAGTTCTTTCAGTCACATCACATCTGTCTCTCTCTTCTCTCTAACTAGTGCTAAGACATATCAAAATCGATAAAAACGAATAAATACGCTACCGAAAATATCGTATCAGCCTGGTGTGTCAAACTCTGTGGCGGGTCAGCGCCTGATGCCGCAGAAGGACGAGTTAGCGTCGCGTGGCGTCGTGTGGTTTTCTGTATGGTTTTGTACGCTTGTCACAACAATACCACTACACTGGATTTCATTACTCAGCGTGCATATTTGCCGTGAAGTCGATAGAACAGAAGATCTATGAAAAGGACATATGCGTCGAAACACAAGACCATAAATATTGATCTTTCATAGCGA